>NC_052501.1:38705187-39005187 GCF_016617805.1 Bactrocera tryoni
AATGCATGAAGTACTATAGAGGGTACATAAGAAACATGATCATTTTTCACATTTCATTTTACAACTTTGCTTCCGCCGTGTTTTTTGTAAATTTAAGGCTTTCTTGTATTAAAACGGTCCAAAAGTGTTTTCCCTTATTCCCTCAAAAAACAATGCTTAACTAACACACGAAATGCTTTATGATCCATTTTTTGTAAACTAACACAAGTTGCTTTACAAAAATTCTATATTTTTTTAATACCTAATATAAATCATGTAAATGGTAGTAGTAGACTAATAGTATTATCCATATATGTGTCAGCATCAGTAAAGCGTGGACGGGTCCTCAGCCGCACTTTTCGTGGAATTAAAAACGAAAAGCAAAATTTCCTGCAAATGTCTAGAATTCGGCTCAAAAAGTGACATGTTCAGTTGAGAATAAGTTTGGGATGCAAACAGATCTCTACAAATATTTTGTTGGGTTAATGTTGACACAACCCTGCAAGACGGGTAGCTGTTAGTAAACATGTAAGCGACTTGTTATTGTTCACTTTTGCATTCGTTAAAATATTTGTTACTTTTGTTCAGAGAGTGGGAAAAAAGTAACACATAGCTATTTAATGTTCAATGGTTATTTCTCTCTAATCAATGGCAAATATCGCATGCTGCATTGTTCTAACAGAATACATACATTTGTTAGCAAATCTCTTCACAGTATGTTACGGGTAACAAATTCTTTTGTTAGCGCATAGCTTACCTATGTTTTATGGATAACAAAAAGTATTTGTTACCCGAATATCTGTTAGTGTTATTATTTTGTTATCAGTTTGTTACCTATAACATCTAAACATGTTAGTAGGAATAAGTAGTAACAAGATTATTTGTTACCCATTTGTTACTTTTAGCAAATTCAATTCTTTTAAATAAAATTCAGTTTTTTTTATTATTTCGCTTTATTTAATAAAAAAATCACAATAATCAAATATTTACTTTAACTAATAGCGAGCTCCACGTAATGCTCGTCCTCCGAGTCACCGGTGGTGCGGCTAATTGAATGGTGCGTCTTTGTTATACGCATTCAAATGCTCCAAATGATTTTATATAATATTAAAAATTTGAATTACACGCACGACACTCAATTCACAATGCTTACCTTTTTCTCCTTGTTAAGCTTTTTCGTTTACTCTATATAAAAGAAATTAATAACATATACATACATACATATATATGTATAAGAAATTAATTATAAATTCCCAATCCCTACACATTTATATGTCTATATCGCCAACTGGTTCTACCCATACTTGAGTACGGCACTGTAGTCTGGTCTCCTCACACTGATGTCTCAATCAACAGATTGGAGAAGGTCCAAAATAAATTCTGTAAGTCTCTATCCTTTCATACAACCTTGAGGTCGCAGGTACTCTCCACTGACGATATTCGTTCACGCTATAAAATCAACAGCCTAGCTACACGTCGTCAAGTCGCTGACCTAGTCTTTTACTTTAAGGTTGCTAACAACCTAATTGATGCCCCAGAGATTCTTGGTAGTTTTGAGTTTGCTCCTACGGCATTCTCGCTGAGACATTCACGGAAACTTAAAACAACAAAGACACAGAAAAACTACGTCTTCCACGGACCTCACAACAGGATTGCTAACCATGTAAATTCACTTCACCAGAACATCGATTTCTATGGAGGCTCCCTCAGTACATTCATCAATAATATAAAGAACAAACTCCTTCCATACCATTCATTTGATCACTGTAATACAATTGCCCATATTATTATATATTTTTTTTCTCTTTACTCTTTTACTTATAAAAGTAACTGTTGTATATTGCCGATTGGCGTTAATTTGTTAAATAAATAAATAAATAAATAAAATATCGAATTATGAAATAACGAACTTACCTCTTTAAAATCCAAAATAAACTGCGCTTTTCGTTTTCTTCTTCTTGAAAAATTGGGCATTCCTTCGTCTCTCCTATTCTAGCAAGTTAATATACAATATGTTTAGAATGTCGATAATTTTATTTAATGTATTCTCCCATTCAATTTAAAATTCCAGAAAATGTAACAGTGTTAGTGAACAGCTGAAAATGTTTCAATGTGTTTGTGCAATCTGTTACCTCCGTCTTGCAGGGTGTTTGTAGTTTGTATTCTTCTATCGGCTCTCCTTTTGTTTCTCTCCACAATATATGTTGATAATCTTGATTACTCTCTGTTATTTTAATTTGTCGAAACATCTTTTCAATGTCAATTTAGTTGTTAGACTGCCTTCTCGAATCACTGCTTGATGTGGCAAATAGTATTTTCCGCATCTATGTTCACTTGCTTTTTTCATGTGACCCATTTCTAAATATTCTCTCATAAATTGCACGTATTGTTTTCTTAACTCGTCATTTGTAGCGAAACTTTTTTCAAGACTAAGAAACCTCGCCATAGCTTGTTTGCGAGAGTCGCCTAATTCTTTTTCTTTTTTAAAAGGTAGTAGATTGGCGACAAATCGATTATTTTCATCTTTTACTGTAGTTTTTTCAAAAATTTTTAGGCATTCATCATCATCTGCTTCATCTGCTGAAGTTGTGGTGTCTTCTATTTCCCAAAAATTCTCCAATGTTGTAGTAACCGCTACTAAAATTTTGTTGTTTTTTCTCGGATGTTGTAAAACTCCCGACAATATCCAGCCCAATTTTGTAGCTTGACCTAGTATTCGATCGTTTTTAAATATGCCTTCTTCTGTATGTCAGCATATATATCACTTCCAATGACAATATCGATTCGATCTGATTTATTGCAATTGGGATCAGCTAAAGTGTAGTTTTTCAATTGTTCTACATCCCATTTAAACGATTTGTCTGGTTGAGCACTCGTTAATTTCGGCAAAATTAGTGCTTCGACATTGTACGCCTCGTTGCTTAGGAATCTCGACTTGATTTTAATGTTGATTTTAAATTTAGACACTCCCACTGTGGTATTTCCTAGACCTTGTAGTTCAGTTACTTCTCTTATTTTAGGTAAATGAAGTATTTGAGCTGCTTCTTCGGAAATAGTAGTCTTTTGAGATCCTTGGTCGATTGGAGCTCGCAGTGAGACATACCCTCCATCTGCTGCCTTTACTCTTATTTGTGCTGTTGCTAGCAGTATCGCTGCTTCCGAGCGTTTCGTCATCATTGTGGAGGATTTTTGTGATATTTTTTTATTTCCTTTTTTCCTTTTTTAATTCGTTGTAATGCAATAAATTGTGATGATTTCTTTCACACTTATTGCACTTTTTCTTATTACTACAATTGCCTTCATATACGTGATCAAGGCAAATGTAGCATAGCTTGTTATGAATTTCCTTCGATTCATCGTAGTCAATGCCTGGAACTTTCTGCATTCAAAAATTTGATGCCGAAGAACCTTGCAGTATACGCATTTTTTTTTGTACCGCTGTATAAAATGTAGATGTTCGCTGTGGCTGATTTTGATTATTCCATTTAGCTGTTTTTCTGTCTCGTATTGTTTCTAAAGCTTGATATTGCCAGAAAACAGAAAACATCATCTAGGCTTTGTATTTCTTTACTTTTTTTACGTTCTGCCCATATAAACGTAGACTTTCTTTGTCTAGTTTTCGAACCACTATGCGAGCTATGATGGTTTGTTCGTCGTCTAAATTTAAATGGAGTCCTTTTAAAGCGTAAATACATTCCTTGGTAATTTGTATCTGTTACTGGTAGATGTTGAATTAATCTACCAGCCTCTCCACCAAATTATATCTTCAATCGGAATAGCTTTTCCACTTCAGTAAATTGCTCCGAAAAATGCACCAAACTTTTAAGAAGATCGCGGAATGACGACCATTCCATTTCACCATAAAATATCGGAATTTAAATTTCCTGCAGTTTTATATTAGAACACATGTTTTGTGTTGTATTGTTCCTCTTTAATTTTTCTGTAAGTTTTTCGAGGGTAATTGTATATTTTTCTCGAAATTCCTCTATTTGATCCTCAATAGAGTTTTCCGTTATTTCTTTTCGTTGGATATTTTGAGTCTCCAAATATGCTTCTTCTACATATTCGAAACGTATTTGAAGCTTGGTCTTGAATTCTCTCATTTGCTCGAGAAAATCCAGTTCGTTTTACTCAATTTCGTCAATTATATTTTTGAGCTTTTATGCACGCCGTTGATATCTTTCTTCAACGTTAGAAACAGCATCAGTTGGTTCGAACTGATTAGCTTGTTGCAAACATCCAATCAGCCAATTGCTGCTTACTGATGAAGGACCTTCGGCAACATTTTTAACTTTTAAATTTTGAATGAAATTTTCCATTATTTGAATTATATGCTCGTAGTAGTTTTTCGCAATGTAATCTTCTGCTTCTTGAGTTTTCTTAGCTATAATCTTGTTATGATTTGCTGTAAACTGTTTCATAATAGTCTGAATATGATCAATATATTGCAGACATGAAGCTGTTCTAATTTTTCCGCTCAGAATTTTTTGCTCCTCCAACGCAGCCAGATCGCCCAACTCCTTCTGTCTTTTTAGCAGATTCTCCGTGGTTGCTTCTTTTGGTTGCGTTGATTTTTGTTGACGTTGATGATTAAATTTCATTTTTATTTATTAAATTATTTTTTTTTTAACACTGTACTTGTTGTAATAGCCACAAGAACGCTTTTAACAGTTTTTTTTTGGCTAGTTATGCTCTTTGTGAGAGTTCACGTTTGACTCTGATCTTTTTTATTAAAATTTCTTTCCTCGTTACATTTCTTAATTCTAATCTCTTAACTATGTACATATGTATGTATATGTGTTTATGCTCAGTGTACATATATGTGTATGTGTAAATAAGTATTATACTTTCATTGTATACTTCAGATACCAACGCCCCAGTTAGAACAGTGACGGTCACGTTACCTAGTGACATGCCGGTAACGCGTGCCGGTTTAATTGTCACTTTTTCCTATCACGTTCTTAAGGGCGAATCAAAAAAGCTCCCAAAACTTGTGTATACATGTGATCTTGTATCACCTTCTCGCTCACATATTTTCTGCTGTAATAAAACTATATCCTTCTTTCTCACATTTTCATTAAATTTGGGATAATTCAACAAAACTGCTCTCAGGAAAGCGTGACGGTGCACTCTACAATAGCCTAGTGGGTAAACCACTCGCTTGTCATTCCTTCAACCTATAGTTCGAAACTCAAAAATATAAAGACTTTTTTTATTTTATAAAATATATATTTTTTTTATTAATTTTAATAATGAAATAATTTTATTTAAATTTACATTAAATTCATTTCCTTCATCTTTTGACATTTTTTTTTAATAATATAAAAATTATTTCTATAAATTCTTATATAGATACAAAAAATAATATATAAATATACTTCTATGCATCTTAACAATATATTGGATTACCATTTCCTTCCACAGCCAAATTGTTTCCTTGTTGTTTTGAGAAGCTTGCCTCTGTGTTGTAGCAACCAGAAATGTTGAATTTCTTCCGTTTAAATGTCAATTGTTCTAGACTAACAAATGCGTAAAAATGAATTGAAAACTAAAATGACGATTTTACATGTACCTTTTACGGGAGTCGAAGAAGTTGTCGGGCATTCCTCCAAACAGGTGTCATCAAAAAGCGCTGGTGAATCCATCTGATTAAGAAATAAAAATTTGGCAGCATCAAAATTCATTTTAAATAACTTAACATAATATAATAAAATACGACCGGGCTACAATAATTTACATCTTTTTCACAAATTTTCATAAATTTAGATGCACTAAGATTAAAAACCTTTTTTTCCCGGCTCATACATACATGCACTAAATGCATATTTTTTCATATTGAATTAGTATTTGTTTTACTCACCCTTTTTCCAAATATTATCTAGAAAACACAAAATATTCACAAAAGTTAAAGAAACACAATTATAATATCCGTAGGTTTAAATATTTATTTTAAATATAATAAATATGCACAAACAAATCTGCACCATTCTCAACTATCGACGCGTTTGTAACCGAATTCTTTTTTTCTTCGAATTCAATTTGTCACAACGAACAAGCAAACGTCAAATTCACGGTATCATGCTGTACGCTTTCACATCCATCGTTTTCAATAAGCGGTGACAGCTAAAAAATTTGTTTGTCTTCTTTTGTTTTATTTTTGCTTAACATCTGTTGAGTGAAGAGCTTATAATTAAAACAAACAAAAGACACAATACATTGACTTCTTACTCATTTCAAAGATTTGTGAGGAAGTGTTAGAGACAAGTAAAAATTGTGTAAATGTACCTATTGGAGTTTCGGTCACGCAAGTTTTGCTGGGATTAATGGATCTTACACATTTATACACATACATACGTACACACCATAGATATTCTGTTATTAGTTGCTGCTTGTGTGCCTTAGTATTTGGAGTTTGTATGTTTGTATTAGTTTTATGTATATACTAATATATGAGATTTATTCAATAGGCAATGATTTTCACATTTTTATGAGCAAGTTTCATATTACAATTTTGTTGCTTACCTTTGCACTTGACATTTAGTGAACTGTATTTTCTTTTTATTTCATTTATTGTTTACATGTGTATATTTATGTATTAATGTACTTGTGTCACAAATCCCTGTAGTTCGGTACCATCGGGGAAGAGCTAACGATATGACTAATTCCTTATCATTAGAACCAGTTCCAGCCCGATTACTCACAATGTTATTTAACTAACGATTTTTACATTGCAATGTCCTACGAGTGTAATCGAGCGGTGCGACGCTGCATTACCAGTCATTGGTGAAATGACCAGTTCCAAAATCGTAAGTGAATCGCTAATACAGAATCGCTAGCGTTTTCATTAATTCAAAATGGCTAGTGATTTGACTGATTCCAAATCGTTAGTGATTTCGTTAATTCGAAATTACAGGTGGTTTGACTAATTCAAAATCGTTAGCGATTTCATTAATTCTAATTCGCTAGCGATTCTACTGGTTCAATTATACAAATAAAAGAAGTTTTATGAAATTCAAAGCAATAGATTTATTAAATTCAGTTATACATATGTATTTTTTAATTTATTTTCTTACTTAGTAGTTTTAAAATATGTACTATCTTACATTATATTGTTATTTATTAATCATTTATTTTCTTTATTTACTAAATGATTTTTTTTATTACGCGTTTTTTTTGACGCTGAAGGGCTTGGCGCAGTTGATTCTCTGGCGATCCAGCGTCTATCCCGGTAGGAATGGACTCTAAAATAATTAAAATATATTTGTTATTAACTGTTTTAATTAAAAAGCTTGTCCTGTTCTTACCAATAAGGGCGTCGAAAAAATTTGTAAAGCCTTTGAACGAATCTTTGCCCAACACTCCATCAATATTGTACTGCATGGCCAATTCGTCTGTTATAATATTCTTCAGGTTTTTCACCACTCCAGAACCCTGGAGAATTTGAGTCATACATTTGATCTGCAAGAAAGTAAAGGGTTGAAACGGTAAAAATAAAAAAAAAAATCGAAATTTACTGAAACGTATTTTAAATAAGGAAATCGAAAGAAAAAATATTACTTACGTAGTTCTTCTTTCCGCGAACTTCTATATTTTCATTAATTCGGCCCAAATCTGTTTTGTTTTTAATTGGAAATTCTCTCATTATCGATGAGTCGTCGGTGCGTTCTTTCAGAAGCTGTTGAATGAGGACTTTCTGCTGCGCTACTTCTTCTAGGAGCACTTGGTACTGTGCAGAAATTTGGCTCATTTTTCTTTCCATCAGTTCTAGAAATAAAAAATGTATATGAATGAAAAGAGGAATATACTTGTTGGCAGCTTATACTTTACCTTCGAAGAAAGCCTTTAAAGCTTCCTTATCTTCGCATTTACATGCCTTTTCTGTATATACTTGATTGTAGCAAGTCTTTTTAATTCGTTTTGGGTTCGGTCTCCTACCTACAATTTTCTTAGCTACCTTCAATTGTTTTTATTTTTTATTATTATAACTTCTTTATTATTATTATTTGTTTTATTTCACTTGCAAAATTTTTTAACGTTAATATTATATTGATTGATTATTATGGTATTAATGTATACCTTATAAATTACTTTACACTTCACTTTTTTATTTTTTTATTCGACTTTAATTTTTTCACTAACAACACTAAAATAAATTATTTTTACTTAAGGAATGTCTGTTCTTTATTAACCTTTTTCGACTACTCTTCAACTACAATTGACTCTCAAGATCTAAACAATTTAGTGTAAAAATGACAACGGCAGACTGAGCGATCGATCGAACTACAATTCCTGCGAATTTCTGAAGGAATAGTACGGGACACTAAATTTCTGTTGAATTTTGATCTGCTCGCACATTGTTGTTATTGCAATTTCATATACGCATTGAGTTTCGCTTTGTAGGGGTGGGTTTTTTTCAGATTCGATGCCTCGTTGCAATACAAATCATTAGCGAAAAGACTAACTAGCGGTAGTGCATGAAATCGCTAGTAGAATTCGCGCTCTGGTAATCGCTTGACACCAGCCGAACTACAGGGATATAATTTTCTATATATAATTCTATCTTAAAAAATAAAGTGTCTTTTCATATATTTATGAACAACTACTCTTTGTAGCTTTAACCAGATAGAATATCGATTTATTAGGTTGTCGATGAATTTATTTTAGGTTTTTGATGTCATTAGTGTTGTTGCTGTGTTGATATCTGCAACTGTTGGCCATTGGTTTTCCGACAATGCTAGCCATTTGGGCCCATACCACTAAATATCCATGCCTAGTAATTTGGGAAATGATATACCTCTTGACGCCGAATCAGCAGGATTATCTTTTGTGCTTACGCGTCTCCAGGTTACTTGTGGTACAAGTTTTGAGATTTCTTCTACTCGATTTCTAACAAACTTATCTTTGTTTTTGATTGTGTCAATCCAGCCCAGGGTTATATTAGAATCGCTCCATGCATAAACTTTATGACTTCTTGTGATGATTTTATTTATTAATTTCGCCAGCAAATGAGTTACACAAAGTTCTAGTTTAGGTAATGTTTTCCGATTTTTAAGCGGATTAACTTTTGTTTTTGCAATTAACAGCTTTACGGAATTGCCAATTTTGACATAAATGACTGCAGCATACGCCTTTCCGGAAGCATCACCAAATCCATGAGTTTCAACCTCGGATTGCAAATGTGTTTCTACCCATCGTGGGATACGCACGTTTTTCAAATATTTTATATTTTCTAGGAAGACCGACCATTCTCATTGAAGACTTTCTGATAGCTGCTGTTGAAGAATCTGGCAACCACGAATGGCCATAGTTTTCCCCTTACAACAACAACATTTTTCGGTTACGTTTAAAATTTTTGTAATCCATTTTGTTAGTTCTTAATAAACTACTGATGAGAACGGTCATATGAACTTTAATCAAGGTGTTTTATTTATTCCGGCTCCCTGCGGTAAAAGTAAGTTTTACAACAGGTTATGGGCCCAGGACCTACGACGGAATTAAATAAAAACTATATACAAGTAATTCGGTTTTGCGTGCGTCGCGTAAAGTGTTCGTCACTTTAAAAAATACAATATGAGTTCGTTATGTCAAATAGAAAAGTTGGATGATACCAACTATGATACGTGGTGCATACAAATGTAATGTGTTTTGGTGCACGCGGATATTTGGACTGTGGTTAGTGGAGATTTTGCTAAACCAGAGGATGCGCTATTGTTGGCCAAGTGGAAAGTCGAAAACGAGAAGGCTTTGGCAACAATTATGTTAAGTGTAAAACCATCACAATTAGGGTACGTAAAGAACTGTACCAGTGCATTAGAAGCGTGGAAAAAGTTAAAAAATGTGTAAAAGCCCAGTGGTTCAATACGAAAAGGAAGCTATTGGGAGAGTACGACAGACAGTCTGAAAAAGAAAGCATTGGAGTAGTCAGTCAGCAAGCTTTTCTCGCAAATTCCAAAGGGGAAAATAATACATCGAAGAAATAGTTCAGCGGAAAGTGTTTCAACTGTTGCAAGCGTGGGCATAGGGCCTCAAAATGTAAAGCGCCGAAAAAGGACAAAAACACCGGTTATAATGAAAAGTGTTCATTTGCAGTGTTAGCGGCGACAGATGTGTCGGGTTTCAAAAGATCATCTTGGTGCATTGATAGTGGTGCGTCTACTCACATATGCAGTGAGCGAAGTATGTTTGTTTCTCTCAGACAAAGTAGAGAGAGAGTGATGCTGGCATCGGACAATTACGTAGACGCGGTAGGTGTAGAAACAGTCGAAATACAGACAAATTGCAAAATATATTTAAAAGACGTGTTATATGTGCCGACTATGGCAGGGAATTTCATATCGTTTGAAAAAGCAATTGCCAATGGTGTAACTATATGTTTTGAAAGTGACTGTACGGTAATAAGAAACCAAAAATCTAATGTTGTGTTAAAAGCTCCGAAGAGGAATAATTTATATATATTTGATTGCAAAAGTGAGCATTCTTGTTTCGGTGTAGCAGAAAAGAATTTTGTGACTTGACATAAACGCTACGGACACTTGAATTTTTCAAGCCTAAAAGAACTGTCTTATAAGAAAATGGTGAATGGGTTAGATTTAAAACTTGTACCAAAAACCATAAACTGTGACGTGTGTATGAAGACAAAAATACCATTTCCACAAAACAGTGGGCATAGTTCGGTGAATTTGTTAGACATAATTCATTCAGATGTATGTGGGCCTATGCCAAAAGTGTCTCTGAGTGGTGCGCGTTATTTCACAACTTTTATAGATGACAAATCTAAACGCATGTTTGTTTATTTTTTGAAACATAAAAATGAGGTACTAGAGAAATTCAAATTGTTTAAGAGTCTAGTAGAATGTCAAACAGAGAAATGAATTAAGGTGTTAAGAAGTGACAATGGCACTGAGTATGTCAACCGTGAGTTCGATGATTTCCTTAACGCAAGTGGTATACAAAGACAGTTGACAGTCCCCTATACACCTCAACAAAACGGAGTAGCAGAACGCGCGAATCGTAGGATCGTAGAGATGGCTCGCAGTATGCTTGTGCAGGCTGGACTTTGTGAGTCGTTATGGGCTGAAGCTGTGGCAACTGCAGTCTATATTCGAAATCGTTCAGTTACTAGACCACTTGGTGATAAAACACCATACGAAGTTTGGACGGGGTATAAGCCAAATGTACGACATAAGAGAATATTTGGTTCAAAAGCAGTTGGTCTTATTAAAAATCAACACAATAAGTTTCGCGAAAAGGGTAAACAGTACACATTTGTTGGTTACAAAAGCATATCGTTTGTACGATTGCAGTGAGAGACGAGTAGTTGAGAAGCGAGATGTCATCTTTGATGAATCTACGACAGAAAGCGTTCGAGAAAAAGAAGCAGAACGAGTTCGAAATAGAAACAGTACCAAAGTCGCAGAGCGACGAATGTTCATCTTGAGGAGGAGCAATATGAAACAGCTTCAGAAGCTGAAAATGAAACAGGTGAAGAACTTGAAGTACAGGACGATAACGAGATCATATATGATAGCACAAGTGAGAGCAATGCAAACGAAAAACGAAGAAGAGGTAGACCGAAAATTCTTCGTACTGGCAAACCAGGCCGTCCGAGCAGACAGTTTCATACGGTAAATCTAGCTGATATGTAGCAGTGGCAAGATACCGAACACTGTAAAAGAAGAAATGTCAAGCAAGAATTGTAAACGCTGGCAAGAGGTTATGAACAGAGAATACGAATCGCTTATTAGAAACCAAACATGGGCATTAACCGATTTGCCAATTGGAAAACCAAAAATTCCTTGTAAATGGGTTTTTAATAAAAAAAAGACAAACATGGAAACATTGAGCGATACAAAGCGAGGTTAGTTGCAAAGGGGTGTAGCCAGCGGTATGGCGTTGATTACTACGAAACATTTTCCCCTGTTATACGTTATGCTACTATACGAATGCTGTTTGCATTGGCAGCTGAAAAGGAACTACATATGCATCAACTGGATGTATCAACGGCGTATCTTAACAGCGAGATAGACGATGAGGTATATATGGAACAACCAGAAGGGTTTATCGATTCCAAATATCACAATCGTGTGCTAAAATTAAAGAAAGCAATATATGGTTTAAAGCAGTCTGGCAGAGAATGGAACCGTGAGTTGGACATCACTTTAAAATCCATTGGTTTTAAGCAGTGTCAGAATGGGCCATGCCTTTATACGAAAAATATTGATAACAATTTTAACTTCATTGCTGTTTACGTTGACGACACTATCGTGGCATGTTCGAGCGGGACAGACTTATTGGCGATAAAGAGACAAATCGCTGAGAGTTTCGATATTGTTAGCAAAGGCAGAATACAACATTTTCTTGGAATGGAGATTGAACGTGTTGGCAGCGTAGGCGATATATCTGTTGGTCACTCTCAATACTTACAAAATTTGTTGAAGCAGTATGGTTGTACCGGTGTCGCGGGGCATCTACTTCACTTGATCCTGGTTTCAAGATTCAATGTTCTACAATTGAATGCGAAAGAGTGAATGCTACAGAATACCAGTCTCTTATTGGCGCGTTGATGTATTTAGCAGTAATGACAAGACCCGACATCTTACATTCAGTCAGCAAGTTGGCGCAAAGAAATTGCGATCCTCATATCGAACATGAGACAGCGGCAAAACATGTACTAAGGTATCTTTCTGCAACGAAAAATTTAAAGCTTCATTTCAGAAAGACGGGTAAGCAAGCAGAGTGTTTCGTAGATGCAGATTGGGGCAGCAGCGTAGATGACAGAAGGTCCTATACCGGCTATGCCTTCACTCTGGCAGGTTGTGTATTCTCTTGGGAGAGTAAGAAACAGGTGACAGTTGCCTTAAGCAGTACCGACGCTGAATACATGGCGTTATCGGCGGCAGGCAAAGAGGCAGTTTATTTGAAAAATTTGTTGCATGAAATGGATTGCTACAATAGCAAGGGTGCGTTCACAATGTATGGTGATAATCTGAGTTCACAACATTTAGCACAGAATCCAGTTTACCAAAATCGAAGTAAACATATTGATATAAGATTTCATTACATACGACAACTGGTAAAAAATAATGTAATTGATTTAAAATATTTAAGTACAGATTATATGCCAGCAGATACATATTTTGACTAAAAATCTTTGTAAACCAAAACATGTAAAATTAATTGAATTACTTGGAATGAAACAATAACTTTTGATATTGAAAAGAAAATCATTGTTGTTGAGGAGGAGTGTTGAAGAATCTGGCAACCACGAACGGAAATAGTTTTCCCCTTACAACAACAACGTTTTTCGGTTACGTTTAAGATTTTTGTAATCCATTTTGTTAGTTCTTAATAAACTACTGATGAGAGCGGTCATATGAACTTTAATCAAGGTGTTTTATTTATTCCGGCTCCCTGCGGTAAAAGTAAGTTTTACAACAGCTGCTCATCCCAGTCAGATTGCTGAATCCAAAGTTTCTGAATGAATAACTTTGCTATGATTGTTTTTGGTGAGAGCCAACCCAGTGCATCAAATATTTGAGCAAGCTGTGAAAAAACGCTCCTTTTAGTGATCTTTCTGGCATTTTTCAAATTAATTCTGAATTGGAATTCATCTTGCTTTGGATCCCAATATAGTCCAAGGATTTTCACCGCTTCATTTTCTTTCATTTTAATTATTTCGATTTCTTTTTTCGCTTTTATATTTCGTGTTATGCAGTTTGAAAGCCATTTTCGAAAATGAAATCCAAAGATTTGAAGTCGGTTGCTGAAGGCTTCTTGAATAGCTTGACATTGTTTAACTGAATCTGCGCCAGTCATAATGTCATCCATATAGAAGTCTTTTTTGATTAGTGTTTGGAGCTGTTTATTTGGACATTTATTTGCAATTTCAAATAATGTACGTACTGCTAAATATGGACCTGATGCAGTACCGTAAGTTACTGTGGTCAACTTATATTCTTCAATTTTGTTCCAAGGACTTTCGCGCCATAAAATTCTATGATATTCGCAATACTTTTCAGCAATTTTAGTTTCTCTGAACATTGTTTCTACATCAGCAGTTGTAACTACTTTCCAAAGTCTCCATTTGAGAAGAATGTCAAATATGTCTCTCTGTAGTTTGGGACCGGAAAACATGATGTCATTGAGGCTTTTTCCGTTCAAAGATTTTATAGACGCGTAACTTCGTTGTTAAGCTGTGTTCTCGTATTACTGCATGGTGTGGTAGATAATATTTACCTTATAAGTTATCATTTGGTTTGACCATATGACCGAGGTCCTAATATTCGTTGATGAACTGATGGCGGTCCTCATTTAGTTTATTGCCTTTTTGAAATTTATTTTCCATAGAAACGAGCCACAGCTTGTGTGCGAGAATCACCCAAATCTTTATTTTCTTTGAAAGGGATTTTTGCAAGAAATCGCCCATCATCATTTTGTTTGATGGTTTCTTCACACTGCATTAAACATGTATCACCTTCTTTGATATTGTTTTCATCTGGTATTTCCTCCAGTTCCCAAAATCGCTTTAGGTTGGTAGTTGTGGAAGTTATCTTACCGAATTTCTTTTGTTTGATTATTCCGGATAAAATCCAATTCAACTTTGTTGCTTCTCCAAGGCCGCCGTCACTTTTTTTGACACCATCTTTAATGATTCGGCTAAAAATGTCTCCACCAATTCCCATGTCTATTCTATCTGTCTTATTAAGCAATGGGTCATCAAGTGTATAATTTTTCCACTGCTTCATATCATATTTAAATGATTGATCTGGTTGAGCAGTGGTCAGTGATGATAAAACTACTGCATCTACTTTTCCCATATGTTGGCTTAGGTATCTTGGTTTTATTTGCACCTGAACCTTGAAATTTGATTCGCTAACCACAACACCTCCCAGCCCATGGAGTTTTGTTTGGATTTTTGTCTTTGGTACACCTAATATCTGCGCTGTTTCTTCAGATATTTATATTATTTGAGACCCTTGGTCAATTAGAGCTCTTAACAATATATATTCGCCATTCGCCGCTTTCGCATTTATCTGAGCTGTGGTCAGAATTAATTTGGTTGATGTTGATTTCAATGTCTGATGCTTTACTATCCCCAGACTCTAGATGTTATGATTTTTATTGCAAATTTGCATTTTAAATTACTATCACAATTTTCGAGCCAATTATGGTTGAGGCATCTGTAGCAAATTTTTTATCTTTTGCATATTTACGTCTTTCTTCTAAAGATGTATTCTTAAATTTTCGGCAATCAGTAATTATATGACCTAATATCTTGCAATAGGTACATTGTTTACTTTGCTGCCTTGCGTTGAAAGACATATGGTTAGCTTTGTATATTTGCAGCTTGGGGTTTTTGTACAATTGTTGTTTATCCTCTACAGTTTTAATGTTTGGAAGTGCTGGTCCAGGAATCCTTGTATGTCAGATAATTTCTGAATATCCCTCGTCTTTCCTACAGTTTGCTCATATAATCTGAGCCCTTCTTTGTCTAGCTTCCGTACAATGACTCGAGATATTTGTTCGTTGTTGTGTACCATGTCTTGGAACACTTTGAAAAAATTAGCCCATTATTTTATTTCCTAATAGAAATTTAGAATTTCCAGTTTTTCTAATTCTAAATTATGACGAAATGCTACTTTTGGCTCTTCAATTTTTAAGCAAATTTTTTAGACGAGTAATCTCTTTAAAATATTGTGCTAATATTTCGCCATAAGCTTCCTCAATTTCCAAGTTAAAATATTTTGAAAGATCGCTGCTGTACGCGTTTTCTATGTTATTAAACATCGTTTCCAAATATGCAATTTGATCTGAGTTACAACCACTTCGAAACTCAAGTCAGCCATTCTCCTCCGGAGGTTCTCAATTTTCCTTCTAAAAATAGCAAATTTCCTATCTGACGTAGTTTGCTGTTGTTCTTGTGGGCCAGTTTGAGGTTTCTGTTTTCTGTTTTCTGTTTCTGACAATGGAAATTTGACTTCATCTTTAAGAGATTGTTTGAATTGTTGAATCATTTCTTCGATTTGCTCTGTTAAGTTGCCATAGAAATTCGACTTAAAATAGTCCTCTCCGCCTATGCCATCCGCCATTAATTTTTCGTGGTTAGCGTCAAAATCTTTTTGCATTTTAATGACATATTTATTTAATTCTTCAACTTTCGATTTTCTCATCGATTTGCCCGCTACATTATTGTATGTTTGCAGTAGTTTTTGCGCTATGTCAAGTTGGCTCTCAAGGATCTTTTCTCTGTTGATTGATTGATAGTTTCTGCGTATAGTTTTTTTGGTTTTACGGCTTACGTATCCTGTTTCTTATTCACGGTATAAGACTTTATAATGAGGTATGATGCTTTTTACTTGAAATATTTCTTTTTTTTATTTTCTTTTGCCCCTTACCACTGGTGGGGGGAAGTAAAAAATATAAATAAAAAAAATGTTTTCGGCTGAGCTTGTATTTTAAATCTAATTTTATTATTGTTGAGCAGCTCCTTTTATACAAAATTCTTAGTCTATGTTTTTGAATTAATTATCAGATAAACGCATAACACACGTATCATTTTATCAGTAAAAGCATTTATATTCATTTGCTAGTGTGCATCAGTGATCTGCAGTGAATACTTGGCTTATGAATACACTCTCATATTCATGAATCACCCCCAATATTCACTCCCACTTGCTCTCACTAAAAATATTATCTTCTCACAATCACATGGCTTGCTTGTGTAATAATGAGTGTGAATATGTCTCACAATCACTTATCGCTCACACTTGGCTTGGCTTGCTTCTCTGTATACAATTGTTTGAGCTATTCGTTGCTTACCATTAGATGAGTTGAAAGGCTCATGAATACATTCACTAATAATTGGCTCATTGTTTATTCATGAATACATTCACAAATTCCGTGCCTACTCAAAATATATTTTATACCTACGCGGAGGGGTTTTAAATGGAACGAAACGCGCGATTGTAGTGACGTCAAAACTGAAACTTCTTTGTTTATTATCCTTTTATTGAATTATTTTCCTAAGCTTTATCTTACTAGAAATTGGAGAGCATAGGTAGATGAGTCCCTGAAGTTTATACCTACGCGGAAGGGTTTTAAAAGGAACCAGTGAGTCTATTGACTTCGTAAAAACTACAAAACTGAAACTTCTTTGTTTCTTATCCTTTTATTCAATTATTTCTTAAGCCTAAATGCAAAGCTTTATCTTACATTTTAGAAAATGAAGAGCTTAGGTAGATGAGTCCCTGAAGTTTATACCTACGCGGAGGGGTTTTAAAAGGAACGGGTGAGTCTATTGACTTCGTAAAAACTACAAAACTGAAACTTCTTTCTTTCTTTATTTCTTATCACAAATTCCATCTTCACCAATTACTTCAACATCAAATACGTCTTCACCTGCAAATGACCTGAACTTCTTTTTTCCAAATATTTCAAACATGGGCGCGCAGGAACGTATCGAAGATGAGATAGATCGATATTTTACAGAAAGAATACAATTTGATAACGACTTTGACGCAATTCAATGGTGGAAGCAACATAAAGCTAACTTTCCAAGCATATCAAAACTTGCACTTACCGTGCGATTCTGTAACTTGAGACAGTCTCAAGTCTCTAAATTTGAGATTTTAAGTTAGAGACAATTTTTGAGACTTGATATGATATTGCTATTTTGTAAGTGACAGTCACAAAATCTATTACATTTCATTATTCAGAGATGTTTTTACACTTGAATGAAAACAAATATGTCGATAACAAATATTAAATTTTCTATAACATAGTCAAAAAACATAATTTTCAATGAAAATAAAAATATATATTGACTTTGTTTCATAATATTTACGAAATTTATGTAAAATTGATTTATTTTTAACCTTTTTCGTGTTTGAGTTGCTTACAAAATATAAAGAAACGACAATCGATTAATATCTATGATGATCTCTATTCAGTATATTCAAAATGGCAGACAAGAGTTCTTTTTAGTTTTGTGACCTGCTAACTACCAGGTCTCAATATTTTGAGACTAACGCTAGAGACTGTTTAGTGAATAGTAACTAGTCTCAAATTGAGACTTTGCCTCAAAATGTCTCAAATAGAGACTAGAGACTGGTTACAGAATCCCGCTATTAAAATATTAACTATACCTGCAAGTAGTGCGGCGTCTGAACGTGTATTTTCCTTGGCCGGCAATTTAATAACTGATAAAAGAAATCGACTTGCACCCAAAACCGTAGATAAAATAATATTCCTGAATTCAATATTTAAGACTAACTAATATGGCAATAAGACCTTAGAAACTTAAAAAACAAAAATATACAATGATATTGAGAAGTAATTTTGTGCAATACCTCAATCTTAATATATATTTAGAAGCTATACTTATAATATATGTTAATAAAGGTTAAGCGTTTTGCTTCACTTATTCCTTACCTCGGGTGGGGGGCAATAAGTGATAGCTAACGGCTCCTTTATTTGAAATATTTCCTTTTAATTCTTCTTTTACCCCTTACCACTGGTGGGAGGAAGTAAAATTTGTAAATAAAAGGAATGTTTTCGATTGAGATTTTCTTTCAAATCTGATCTTTATTTCGTATTTTTCTTGCTTATATACAATTTGTAAAACTATCTTATCTATCTAAATATATGCGTATGTGTGTATATTATATGTATTGGAGCATATTGTTTATTGCTGCTTGACATGGGGTTGTTTTGATACATATGTGTGTGTATGATAATCTTATCTCTTCTCTAAATTTATGACATGTGTCCCTATGCATTTTTGTTTTTATTGCATGCGCATTGCATGTAAATGCATTATGTATGTACATATATATGTTTATATAAATAGATATTTGTATTCAGTAGAATTTCGGCTTTGCTGATAAATAAGCATGTTCAATGATATTTGAACAATATATACTTGTATCTTTGGAGTTGAATCTTATGTATGTACATAAATCTTGAAGTAAATTTTATGCTTATTATTTTTATTTTTTACCGAAATTAACTGAAGTTTGTTATTTAGTTTTTTGATAATAATTCATGTAATTTTTATACCATTAAACTGACGTGATTTTTATTTTTAATTTTAATTCCATTGAAAGGAACTGAATTATCATTTTATAAAATAAAATGTAATATTATAAGTGATAACATAATAATGTAAGTATTGCACACTAAGTATGTATGTATATGTGATTTTTTTTAATAATAGAGAAAATTAACACAAAATATGAAAATCCAGTTTTTTTATTTCATTATATCTAGTCATTATTAGAACCAGTTACAAAATCCTTGTTATACAATAATATAATAGTAACTCTTACTAATTTCGTAATGGATTTCTTTGCCTTTGGTTCATATCGTTACGGCTCAAGTGGCTTGCGCACAATTGAGCTTCTTCGTATATTCACAAGTGTTTTGTATTCATGAATGTCAGAGAATCCTAAGCAAAGATTCATAAGTATTGTGAGCTCATAAGCAAACACTTGTGAATATATGCTTCATACAAGCTAAGCAGCTCACAAGCCAAAACTCTCTCTCTCATAATTGTAAGTGAGCAGTATTCACACTTATACTCATTCCGTGAATAATTTGCTTGCTTCATACTCAATTTTTCGCAAGTGGCTCAAAGTTGTGTTTAACTCATTCACTGCAGATCACTGGTGTGCATCTATTGTATTTAGATTTGTTTGCTTCTATAAGTATGTAGGTGTGTTAGTTGCACACACACTTTTGGTTTTTTGGTGAAAGATACAATAACCACCATAAGGGTTGCTTTTTGTATCGTATTCTTATCAGGTAAATTTCTTTTGTTTGCTGCATTTTGGTATGCAGTCAAACTGACAGTGGACTGTATATTATTGTTCAAGTAATTTGAACAGTACGTAGCGGTCACTTTCTTTTTTTTCTTTAGGCGAGGGACTTGAACAGACTTGATAGCACACACGAATCTGTCGTTTTCTTCTTTTCTCTCTCTTACATATGCAATTAGAATTGAATTCAATATTTTAATAGTCGCCAATTATAGCGGTATTTTGCTTTTTTTTACTCCTAATCGAGCAGAAAATTAGAAGCTGCTTATGTTTTGAATTCATATAGTTCAAATTTCAATTCAACAAACAGCGAGTGGTTTAGTGGTTTTAAACAATAAATATGGACCAGACAAATATGGATATGGTTCTACCAAAAACATTATCTTTATTTAAAAAGTGGGAATTATGTGACACATCGTGCACTCTATTAAAAATGCATGGAATCACCACATTCCAAATATTAAAAAAAATGGAAATTTAAGATGTGTTTACGCTCCTCAATAGATTTGAAAATAAGCTCTGTTAATTCGGGTGGTGGAGCACGGTGTGGCTCGTTTCGTGGTGGTCGTTGGCCGTGGGGAAACGGAGGGCCGTGGGAGGATGGAGTCATGTGTAGAAATTCACGCAAGTGAGAAAAGTTCTCTGATCGCCATTCACTTGGGAGTGGCCAGAAACGATTCTTTTACACATGGCTCAAGCAGCTCACTACTTCCAGTCTTTGACCAAGTATCCTCTGGGTAGCCTAAGAACATCCGTTCGAAGGCGAGCTAATGTAAGAAGGCGAAACATTCCCTACATAGGGTTGTGCGCTGGGTTTGGGACCCGCCACGTAAAAAAACACCCCCAATGAAAGGAAGCAACAAGCCTCGGATGAGAGACCCCCCTTTTGGTGACGACCACGGCAAACGAAATAAGGACTACGATTTGAGGGCATGCACCTGGAATGTCCGGACCCTTAATTGGGAAGGTGCCGCTGCCCAGCTGGTTGATGTCCTCGCAAAAATAAAGGCTGACATCACCGCCGTCCAAGAAATGCGATGGACGGGACAAGGACAGAGACGAGTAGGTCCTTGTGACATTTACTGCAGTGGCCATATAAAGGAGCGCAAGTTTGGTGTTGGATTCGTGGTGGGAGAGAGACTCCGTCGCCGAGTACTATCATTCACTCCGGTAAGTGAACGTCTAGCCACAATCCGCATCAAAGCGAGGTTCTTCAACATATCGCTGATTTGCGCCCACGCCCCGACGGAAAAGAAGGACGATGTGACCAAAGATGCCTTCTATGAGCGCTTGGAGCGCGCATATGACAGCTGCTCCCTCCAAGATATCAAAATCGTGCTTGGTGGCCTTAACGCCAGGGTGGGCAAAGAAGGTATCTTTGGCACTACGGTCGGTAAATTCAGCCTCCACGACGAAACATCCCCAAATGGGTTGAGGCTGATTGAATTTGCCGGGGCCCGAAATATGGTTATCTATAGTACTAGATTCCAGCATAAGAAGATTCATCAAGCTACCTGGCTGTCTCCGGATCGAAAAACTACCAACCAGATCGATCGTGTTGTGATAGATGGAAGACATGTCTCCAGTGTTTTAGATGTGCGTGCGCTCCGAGGTCCTAACATCGACTCGGACCACTATCTTGTTGCAGCTAAGATTCGCACTCGCCTCTGTGCAGTAAAAAACGCACACCAACAAACACAAGGAAGGTTCGACGTCGAGAAGCTGCAATCACAACAGACAGCCGAACGATTTTCTACTCGGCTTGCACTCCTGCTCTCTGAGAGCACTCGTCAACAACTCGGTATAAGGGAACTGTGGGACGGCATTTCGAACTCCTTACGTACAGCTGCAACCGAAACCATTGGTTTTTGGAAAGTGAAAAAGAACAGCTGGTACGACGAGGAGTGCCGTGTCGCAGCGGAGAGAAAACAGGCTGCCTACCTCGCAATGTTACGATTGACCACAATACGTGCGGGATGGGATAGATACCGAGAGTTGAAGAGGGAAGCGAGACGCATTTGCAGACAGAAGAAGAAAGAGGCCGAAATGCGTGACTACGAAGAGCTTGATAAGCTGGCCGACAGGGGTAATGCTCGAAAATTCTACGAAAAAATGCGGCGGCTTACAGAAGGTTTCAAGACCGGAGCATACTCTTGTAGAACCCCCAAAGGTGATCTAGTCACTGATGCCCAGAGCATAGTTAAATTATGGAGGGAACACTTCTCCAGCCTGCTGAATGGCAGAGAATGCACAACGCCAGGAGAAGGCGAACCCGATTCCCCAATCGATGACGATGGAGCAGACGTCCCATTGCCCGACCATGAAGAAGTTCGAATAGCAATTACCCGCCTGAAGAACAACAAAGCGGCGGGGGCCGATGGATTACCGGCTGAGCTATTCAAACACGGCGGCGAAGAACTGATAAGGTGCATGCATCAGCTTCTTTGTAAAATATGGTCGGACGAAAGCATGCCCAACGATTGGAATTTAAGTGTGCTATGCCCGATACATAAAAAAGGTGACCCCACAATCTGCGCCAACTACCGCGGGATTAGGCTCTTCAACATCGCATATAAGGTTCTATCAAGCGTATTGTGTGAAAGATTAAAGCCCATCGCCAACAAACTGATTGGACCTTATCAGTGTGGCTCAGACCTGGCAAATCAACAACCGACCAGATATTCATCATGCGCCAAATCTTGGAAAAAGGAGAATCGCCACACACCACCTCTTCGTCGATTTCAAAGCTACTTTCGACAGCACGAAAAGGAGCTGCCTTTATGCCGCGATGTCTGAATTTGGTATCCCCGCCAAACTAATACGGCTGTGTAAACTGACGTTGAGCAACACGAAAAGCTCCGTCAGGTCGTTCGATACCAAACGAGGTTTCAGACAAGGCGACTCCCTATCGTGCGACTTCTTTCACAACCTGCCCTGGAGAAAATAGTTCGAGCTGCAGAACTAAACAGAGAAGGTACCATCTTCTATAAGAGTGTATAGCTGTTGGCGTATGCCGACGATATTGATATCATCGGCCTCAACACCCGCGCCGTTAGTTCTGCTTTCTCCAGGCTGGACAAGGAAGCACAGAAAATGGGTCTGGCAGTGAACGAGGGCAAGACGAAATATCTCCCGTCATCAAACAAACAGTCGTCGCACTCGCGACTTGGCTCTCACGTCACTGTTGACAGTCATAACTTTGAAGTTGTAGATAATTTCGTCTATTTAGGAACCAGCATTAACACCACCAATAATGTCAGCCTAGAAATCCAACGCAGGATTGCTCTTGCCAATAGGTGCTACTTCGGATTGAGTAGGCAATTGAAAAGTAAAGTCCTCTCTCGACGAGCAAAAGCTAAACTCTATAAGTCGCTCATAATTCCCGTCCTGCTATATGGTGCAGAGGCTTGGGCGATGACAGCAACCGATGAGTCGACGTTACGAGTTTTCGAGAGAAAATTTCTGCGAAAGATTTATGGTCCTTTGCGCATTGGCTACGGCGAATATCGCATTCGATGGAATGATGAGCTGTACGAGATGTACGACGACATTGACATAGTTCAGCGAATTAAAAGACAGCGGCTACGCTGGCCAGGTCATGTTGTCCGGATGGATGAAACCACTCCAGCTCTGAAAGTATTCGACGCAGTACCCGCCGGGGGAAGCAGAGGAAGAGGAAGACCTCCACTCCGTTGAAAAGACCAAGTGGAGAAGGACCTGGCTTCGATTGGAATATCCAATTGGCGCCACGTAGCGAAAAGAAGAAACGACTGGCGCGCTGTTGTTAACTCGGCTATAATCGCGTAAGCGGTGTCTACGCCAATTAAGAAGAAGAAAGGATTCTCGTTGCGTTGCGCCTGCAGCATGTTGTTGGCGGCGCAACAGATGCGAGTGCATGCCGCCGTGGAATGAATGCAGGTGTGGCATCGAATTGTGTTGTTGTGACGAACTACTACCAGATACGTGGTCACCGTTTTACGATTGCAGCCCAACGCCGGGTGATCGGAATGCGCCACCATACATATCGGTGGGATTCGATGAGAAGGGCGCATCATTTGTTTTGCCATCATTGCTGGCATGATCCTGTTGTTGCTGCTGCTGCTGTTGATGCTGCTGATGTTGTTGCTGATGTATAAATATAAAATTAGTATTATTTTCACTACAAAAACGGTTTTGTGTTTGTTGTTTAGCTTTTGTTGAATTATGTCTGTCGTCTTTGACTTTTATTTTTGTTTCTTCGGAGGGAACGGAACCTGTTATTATTATGTTTTATCCCATTTTATATGAATTTCGGGTAAAGATCCCCTCCCATCAACAAGTCAACCTTTTGACTCGTATAGAAGTTATTATCCGTTAAGGGGATATTGGGTAACCTTTTGACAGTTGAAGGGTTAATTGATCTGGATGGAAGCAGTCCATTCAATTTTGGCAGTACCAATGCTTCCGCTTCTAGTTTTAAACGTTTGTTACGGGGCGAGCCAATTGTGATCGAGCATACCGATTGAACTCGTCCTAACACGGTATTATTCAATCTTGAAACTCGAGTGCTGACCTTTTTGCTTGTCAGATTTAAGCATTTCTGAAGACTGTTGCAGTGAAGGTGTTCTCGTTGTAACATATGGTCACCATGGCTGTACCTAAGAGCATGCTTGCTGGTAGGCACATTTGAAACATTGGCCTTAATAGAGGCCACATGAGATTTAGTAGAAATCTCAGTAGTGTCTGAGCTGTCGTATATCAGAGCTTTTTCTTCACTCTGATCCCGGTGAATCATAGAGTGATGTCTCTGTTTACATTTGGAACAATAAAACAGACTTTTACAATTTTTGACTTCATGTGAGTCCGATAAACAGTTTAAGCAGACGTGGAGTTTTCTGACAGCATTTAACCGTGCGTTAAGCTGCATCTCAATGAATCTTTGACAAGTTTTAAAAATGTGCGATTGAGATTAGCACATTTTACATTTAATATTGTTTCTCTTTGCCGTGATGGGAATTGATGGGCTTGGATCCAATCCTTGCCTACAAGGTTGGTATCCGACCTTCACTATTAGCCGACTTAATCTTGGGTTGAGTACCTAACTCGCCTTTGAGGTTTGATACTTTCTCTAGCGTTTTAACCCGTTTGGTTAGAAACTTGTCTAACTCAACCCATTTCGGGATCTCTTATTTCGAATCCAGAGATTGTTCCCAAAACGACAGTGTATAGTCCGGTAGTCGGATAGAACACAAATACGTAAAAATGGCATCCCAGCTATCTTAATTGATGCCATGTATTTTTAAAGCTGAAATGCAGCTATTTATCTCCCGCTGTAAATTTCTGAGCTCGGTTTTAGATTCTGTTGAAATGTGCGGAAGCTTGAACAGTAAATTTAATTGTGTGTTGACAAGAACTCGCTTGTTTTCATATCTACACAACAAATTATTCCAAGCCAATGCGAATCCACCATTCGTCAGTGACGCTTTCGAAACGATAGCTTTTGCCTCACCTCGCGTTTTTTGATTCAGATGGAATAACTTTTCCACTGGAGATAGCCTCGGGTTATTCCCATAAATGGCGACAAATAAATCCCTAAACGAGGGCCATTGTAAAACATCGCCATGAAATATTTTGGTATCACATGGCGGTAGGTTGATGGAATACCTCACGGGTTCTACCGTTTGTTGTAACCGTTCAGGTTGAATCACCGATGAATATGAAGTTGGGCTTTGGTTGAACGCCGTGAGTTTGTGCATGTGTTCACCCATCAAGGCCGCGCAACACACATACGCGAGGTAACAGCTTGAATATTTAAACTTAATGTCGTCAACTGAGCTTGTGTCGGAAGTATCCACCTTTGGCAAACACAACTTGTATTCTGACTTTACTTCTGCCCACAGAGATTTCAGTTCAGCTTGTTGTACTTCAAGAGAGTAGGCACTTTAGTTGTTTATTTATCTAAACAAAAAAAAAACAACGAATGCTATTATTTTGTATATCTATATAACAAAATAATTTTTTTGTAACTATGTATGAAGTACATAAAAATTTGTTAATAAATAAAATAATAAATAAACCAAAAACGACTTTATATTTACTTATTGTAGGAAATTCATTGAAACTTTAAAGATATCTCTTTGGAAATATCACTAAGGGTATCTTCACAATAATATACACACACAGTAATACGAGAAGTCTCTTTGGAAATATTGAAAAGATTTTCTCTACAAATATATGTATGAAGAGCTTCTTATTGAAAAATATATATATATAGAGATATCAGCTCATTTTTGTTAAATTTTATTAGGTACTTTTCGCTCTGTGTTGTCATTGACAATTGAGATGTTGGTTCTCACCTTACCAGGAGCTTCTAATATTTTTTTTATTAATTTTTTCCACCAATATTCAACTGCCATTCAAAATGATATAAAGCACTTCTTTGCATATATTAAATTCCTATTTAAATACGAGTGTTAACCCAACTGACGATCTCTACAAAGCACTAAAGAGATTATAATATTTTTTCACTGAAACAAACAAATAAAAAATATATGTACAGCCAAAAATTACAGAATACATGTTTTATGTACATAAGCAAACAACTTTAGGCGAAGTAAATAAATAAAACTGTGCATAAATCTATATTATACAGCTTACTGAAAAATTTTACGTCTTATTGAAAACTTCTGTAACTCGCAGTCTATCTAACTCGAGGTTTTTTTGTGGATTAGGGAAAATAAATTGTGTATTAACAGCAGAAGCGAAATAATTTAAATTTGAGCATTGGAAAGATCAATTTATAAAATTTGATGACTAACAGAACGCGAGAGTTGAATATGCTTGGCTCGTATAGAGCTAGAAATAATTTCAATGCAGCACATACCGGTAAACAACATTGCGGGACTTATTTTTTTCTGCGTAATTAAAAAGATTTCATGCTCTCGACACACCCGAGCAACTCACGTACAGTTTTCCAGGTCACGCATCAGTATGGCAGACGCATCAATTTTTCTTTCACTTGTGGGAGGGTACCACAGAGAAGTCGAGAGAATTAAGGAACTCTACAGTGTATATAGTTGCGTCATCAGTTCATAGAGCGAAGAATACCACATAAAATTGATAAGATTGTCTTCATGAAAAGGTTTTATGCTGATAGGTGGGCCGGGCGTAGGAAATAAAAAGAAAATATACAAAAATTCCCTTTGATTTTCCTCAGAAATTCTTTTTAATACAATTCATAATTACTTCTTCTTATTTCAAAAAGATTTATTTTCAAATAAATTTTTGATACGAAATTCTTATCATTTTAGTTAATATTTCTGTAAAAATTTTGAGAAAAAAGAGAATTCTCTTTACTTGTATAAGATATCTCTTTACAAATATTAATAAGAAATATCTTATTAATCACATTTTTGAAACGAAATTATGCATATTGCGAAACAACTAAAATAAATCATTAAGAAATCATGTTATTTTTCAAAGACATCTCTTTGCTAAAACATTTTTTTGTAACTTTCATATTGATGTAAGTAAAGGTCACTTTCGTTTTTTCCAATAGGCGAGGGACTTGAAGACACTTGATAGAACAGACGCATCTGTCGTTTTCTTCTTTTCTCTCTCTTACATATGCAATTATAATTAAATTTAATATTTCAGTACTCGCCAATTATTGCGGTATTTTGCTTTTTTTTACTCCTATTCGACTAGAAAATTAGAAGTTGCTTAATTTTATACCCTGAACAAGGTATATTGAGTTTGTCAGGAAGTTTGTAACACCCAGAAGGAAGCGTCGGAGACCCTACAAAGTATATATATAAATGATCAGTATGTTGAGCTGAGTCGATGTAGCCGTGTCCGTCTGTCTGTCTGTCCGTCCGTCCGTCTGTCTGTATATATACGAACTAGTCCCTCAGTTTTTAAGATATCGTTTTGAAATTTTGCAAACGTCATTTTCTCTTTAAGAAGCTGCTCTTTTGTCGGAACTGCTGATATCGGAATAACATATAGCTGCCATACAAACTGAACGATCGGGATCAAGTTCTTGACAATGTATCTTCACAAAAGTTGGCACAGGTTATTTTTTAGGGCAACAATGTAATCTGCGAAGAAATTGTTCAGATCTGTTGACTATAGCATATAGCTGTCATACAAACCAAACGATCGGAATCAATGGCTTGTATGGAAAACTTTCGCATTTGCCGTGGTACCTTCACGAAATTTGACATGGATTACTGTATATGTATAATCTCCGAAAAAATTGTTCAGATCGGCTTACTATAGCATATAGCTTCCATGTAAACTGAACACATAGTTACTAAAAGAAATGCACTTGTGAAGGGTATGTTAGATTCGGTGTAGCCGAAATTCATATAGTTCTAGTTTCAATTAATAAGGACCAGACAAATATGGATATGGTTCTTCCAGAAACATTATCTTTATTTAAAAAGTGGAAATTATGTGACGATGTGTGCACTCTTTAAAAATGCATGGAATCACCACATTCCAAATATTTAAAAAAATGGAAATTGAAGATGTGTTTACGCTCTTCAATAGTTTTGAAAATAAGTTCTTTAGTGAAATAATAAAATTCAAGGCAGGGCCCCGAGAATGGCGAAATATTATGGTTGAGCAACACCAAAAGCTCCGTCCGGATCGGGAAGAACCTCTCCGAGCCGTTCGATACCAAACGAGGTTTCAGACAAGGCGACTCCGTATCGTGCAGAACTTAACCGAGCAGGTACAATCTTTTATAAGAGTGTACAGCTGCTGGCGTATGCCGGTGATATTGATATCACCGGCCTCAACACCCGCGCCGTTACTTCTACTTTCTTCAGACTGGACAAGGAAGCAAAACAAATGGGTCTTGCAGTGAACGAAGACAAGACGAAATATCTCATGTCATTAAACAAACAGTTGTCGCACTCGCGACTTGGCACTCACGTCGTTGTTGACAGTCATCACTTCGAAGTCGTAGATAATTTCGTCTATCTTGAAACCATCGTAAACTCCACCAACAATGTCAGCCTGGAAATCCAACGCAGGATAACTCTTGCCAACAGGTGCTACTTCGGACTGAGTAGGCAATTGAGAAGTAAAGTCCTCTCTCGACGAACAAAAACCAAACTCATTCACTCGTTATTCCCGTCCTGCTATATGGTGCAGAGGCTTGAACGATGACAACAACTGATGAGTCGACGTTGCGAGTTTTCGAGAGTAAGGTTCTGCGAAAGACTTATGGTCATTTGCGCGTTGGCCACGGCG
The DNA here is from genome assembly GCF_016617805.1 of Bactrocera tryoni. Taxonomy (NCBI): domain Eukaryota; kingdom Metazoa; phylum Arthropoda; class Insecta; order Diptera; family Tephritidae; genus Bactrocera; species Bactrocera tryoni. The sequence continues at coordinate 38,734,221 of NC_052501.1, forward strand.
AATATCGCTTTCGATGGAACGATGAGCTGTATGAGATATACGACTACACTGACATAGTTCAGCGAATTAAAAGACAGTGGCTACGCTGGCTAGGTCATGAAAGAAAAAGCGGTAAATATAATAAATTTATATTGCTTTTTATAATTATAGACATCGACATAGTTTTGACATTTCATTATTAATTTTTAGTACTCTTTAATTTGATTGCAGTTCATTCCTTTACAAAAGCCATCTATGTAAGTTGAAGTTTGGAATTTTGAACAAAACTATTAATATTAATTATTTTTTTCAAAGTTTCAAAATTGAAATTTTGTTAAGGAATGCACTGTGTTCCACTTCTATGTCATATCAATAAAATAAAATAATAAAACTTGTGATTAGAGAGAGGTTTAAAAATGTAATAATCACTATATTTTGTCTAAACGGTATAACAAACTTTTTCTACTCTGGTATGTACTTTAGCCAATTTTGAAATTATGTACTTAATTAACTTGGAAAATATTAAGATGAATATGGCGAAAGAAAGTGTTGGCTACATCACAACTGCAGTCCATGGAAACAAGTAATAATGTATTGGAAACCGTATATAGGTATACGGGAAATCGCTTCCTTAAAGGGTTTATTTTGGAATGGCCACTGTATAATGACTACAGTGGATGTGATCTCATAAGTATTTATTACTACTTTTTTTATATTGAGTGTTTCGTTCACTTCATTTTAGCTAAACTTTTAACCTCTGCAAATATAAGTTTACTTCATTCAGATGAGATCGAAATAGACTTTGAAAGCTTATACCCAGTCAAAGGGAACTTTTTATTCTTAAAATTGGAAGAACTCTATAAAAAATATTGGACATATTTGAAAAAGAAATAAAGGATCGTCTTTCCAGAGAATTGTACTTAAAACATTTATACAACAAAGAAATTTCAAATGGTAAATATTTGGTCAAACTGCTGTAGTGACAGCTTATTGCTTTCAATATATGGCATACTAAGTAGTCCATATATATTGCTTTCCATAAGCATAAAATTATCGTGTGTTTTTAATACTGAATACTCACAAAGAAGCAAACAAGTGCGGACATTTTTGGAGCAATTTTTTTTTGAACTAGAATTAGAGGATTTTTCATCCGTGGCAAACCTTTTAAACAAACTAGTAGTTATAGTAAGTTTTACTTACATACCTACACCGGTCTACTTTTTACGAAAAATGCCCCTACTGCTTTGCTTCATTTGTACAAAACTAATCGAACACCGAATGACCTGATAAAACATTTGAAATCAGATCATTGCGTACCAATAATTTATGAATTTATTTGTAAAGAAGAATATTGATTTTTTAAAAATAAACTCCAAGCCAGCCTGATTCCACTTCAAGTAAAAATATACTTATCTTGTTATTATTAATATTTTTATTGTTGATGCAACTACACGCATTCGTTGTCTACAAGAATGTGCATAAGAAGTAATTTTGAACAATTTTGTCAGAATTGTATATTTAATTTTGTCAGAGGGAGAGAGAGAGCTATTTTTCTTTCCAAGATCTTTTTGGTTCTATCCCTCTCCCATACACAAAACACTATATTGAATATGTGTATCCATGTGACTTTTGTATTTTCAACACGCCAAATTAATTTGCAGACGAGTGTGTGCATATTCAAATAGTTGTAATTTCTCTGAGGCCTTCTTTTTGATCCAGCATTTGCTGCAAACAATTGGGGAAACCCAGTAAAACCCTATTAGATCAATTAAAACATAAATTAACAAAATTCACTTATACAAACATAGTAATGGTTAGACTAAAACTTATTTTTGTAATGATTATGTTTGAATACAAGTAGTTTTGAAGGTAACAATAAAAAACTCCATATATTCCGAGAACTTCAGGTGATTTTCGTCGTTCAAGGTTAAGTTAGCCCCAGTTGGTCTCGCAGGGCAGTGCATCTAGCTGTTGGTAGTGGTTTCCTTAAAATATCAGCTAATTGTAGATCTGTGGAAATATACTGGACACATATTAGTTTGTTTTCAATTTGTTCCCTGGTAAAATTATATTTAATATCTAGATGCTTAGTTCTCTTGTGGCAAGTTAGATTATTGGCTATATTATTAAAACTTTGGTTGTCTTCAAAAATATCTATTGGACCATTTAATTTTAATTTAATTTAATTTATTAAGGGGGTATTCTGGCTTAGAAATTTAAAGAAATCGAAATTTTTTTAAATTTTCAATGTTTAGCTATTCAAGAATATGTGTACAAGAGGATTTTTCAAAGATCAAATTATTTTCGGATATATAGGCATTTTTCTGACCCGGCATCCAAACTGGTTCGACCGGAACTAATCGAACAAAAGACTTTACGCGTAACTTTAAACGCGTTTTTCTCAAAACTGACTTTTTCGGAACGATACTCACGATTTCTCAGGTTCTCCTGGACCGATGTACTTGAAATTTTTATAGAGTATTCTTTATAGGCTTGTCTATGGTTGGAATTAGCCCCATCCCCAAATTTTTATTTTTATTATTTTTAAAAAATTCGAAATAGTCAGAAAAAGTGATCCAAAAAAGGTTTTTTTAGACAGTCGCCATTTTGTGAAATTTTTTTTTTCCCAGTTTTCCGTAGTTCCGGCCATTGCGACATTATTCTAGATTAATAATCTTCTTTTTTTGTTTCAGATAACTAGGAGGGTTGAAATCATGGGTATGGTCACGTGTAAATTTTTACCCCCCACTTCGTCAGCTCATAACTTTTGAATTTTTTACTTTTTTTAGTTTTTAATTTTTTTCCGTTATCTTCTAAAATTAACAAAAAACTAATAAAAATATGGATGGTAAAAATATTAATTGCCTTTTTTTACGACACTTTAAAAAGTACCTGAAATTCATGCTTCTAGACCAGAATACCGCCTTAATGACTTAGCCACAATGCTTCTCTTACACCTTCGAATATTCGGCTTCGGTAGTTGAAGCAGCAACTGATTTTTTTTCATAGTACTCCAGGAAATTGAACAATTTCCAAACATTTTAAATATATATCCTGTAGTACTCCTTCTATCAGTCTCATTTCCAGCTCAGTAGGAATCGACATACCCCATAAGAATATTATTTTCTTTAAAATTCCTTTTGGATGACAACTTCAAATCGACAGTTCCTTTTAGGTATCTTAAAACTCTTTTAAGACATTGCCATAATTCTTTGTTATTATTATTAGTATACCGGCTTAAGATACTTATGGATGTACTTTAATCCGGTCGTGTACACAACATTATGTACATTAAACAGCCAATCAAATTCCTACATGGGGCTTCATATGATTCTTCAGCTTGCAAGGCCTCATAATTTAATTTACTTGGAAGAGGGGTACTATTTGGATTGCAATCTTCCGTATTGACATATATGTATATGCAGATTGACTGAGACAAATTTGATCATTTTTTCTATCAATTTTTATACCAATGAAATATCGTATTTCATGTAAGTCGGTCATTTGGAATGTGTTTAAAATATAAGTTTTAAATTTAGACATTGTTTCGGAATTACTGGTGGAAATTATTACATCATCAACATATAATAGTATACTCATATTTTCATATATATCTCCTTTATCTAAAATATATATACTTTAGTGCACTTTCGAATATTTCAAACCAACATCTTGTAGCTTGCTTAAGGCCATAAATAGCTTTATTTAGTTTACATACTTTATTTCCATCGTACTGGGTTAAACCTTTTACTACCTATGTATTAGGGATATCATTTAAACATATTTGGTATTCATAAGACATTTTTCTAAAAATCTATATGATAATTTTGGTTCATCTTTAATCCTCTCACTACTCACTCTAACTTGTTCTTGATTTTCAATTTCTATTATATTATCACCAGTTTCAACAACAGGATCGGTATTCTCGAGACAAGTGGAATTTTTATTTTAGTTTTCACCAGACTTCGAATCCATTGATTCACTAATTTCCTGCAATGGAAAATCCGACTCTTCATTCTCTTCAATTGGAGAATCATTACTTTGGTTAAAATCATCATGTTTTACCGCAGAATCATTTTCATTAAAGTCATAGATTTTATGCTTCTTTCATCCACCACTACATCTCCAGCTGTCATAAATTTTCTCGATTCCTCATTCCACAATTTATAGCCATTTGGCTCATACCCGACAAGTATAGTTTTGATAGATTTCTCGTCAAATTTTCGTTTTCGCACTTTATTTAGTGTATATATGTTGTCGGGGTGATCGACGATGTGCCAAATAAAATAAAAACTATTAGAACTCGGGTAACAATTCAATTTGATTATATTTGAATAAATATAAAATACTTATGTATATGTATGTGTACGGGTTAATAAGTACAATTGGGTGAGTATGTGTGGATGTGTATAATTGTATGATAATGTATAAAACTAATTATGATTATACTTAATCTAATTATAAATTTATGGGTAACCTGATGTGGTTGAGCTTTTCCCGCGTTGAGAAGATGATTCTGTTGTTGTGATTGCTGCTAATTGTTGCTGCTGATACTGCTGATGCTGCTGTGGTTGTTATTGCTGCTGATATTGCTGCTGCTTTTGGCGCCTATGTGTTCGTCCGCTATGGTGATTCGTTTTATTGTGTCTTTGTTTCGTTGGGTGCTCCGCTGTTATGTTGGCGCTGTTGGGTGTTTTTTGCATTGTCCTCTAATTCGTATTTAGACGAGTTAGGAGGACAATGCAGGGATGTGTTCATTTGGTATGAACATCCCGGCCGCCTTGCAGTGTCTGCGAATAAAAAGATTTTTAGATCTATTTTGAATTGGGTAAATGACTAATGTTATGAACGGGTTGGAGGTATACTTGGGTTTTAAATCGCACAAGCACCGGTTAAAGTCCAACCGAGTGCGGTGTTTTGTGCGATCACGGTGCTGTTATCGGGGTTGAATAAGCCGGGTTTCATCAATCTTGGGTAGATGTCAGCTCCCAGTTCCAACATAATTTTGTCGTCTTTCCAGAATGTAGGGTCGGCTAGGACTAAGTGGTCGAACTTCTTAATAATTTCGCCACTTAAGTCACGATTATAGGGTCCGGTCGGTAAATCATGCGTCAAAAGGCAGTTAGCTTCGACGTGCCAGTCGGAATCAGTTAATGATCCGATTACGACTTTACATATACGATACGAGTCGAGGTACGTTTTCGGTAACCTCAGACTCTGGACCAGTTCTGACGCAATCATGGTCACTTTTCGGGTCGGGTTTATTATGGCTCGTATTTTGTGCCATTTGCCATCGTGTTTCACTTTGACCATGACGGTTGGGACGAGGGTCGGCTTGGCCAGTAACGTGAGTAGGTCCTCTTGTCCGTGTAATCGCTTTTTGCCTTTTGCTGTTTTCTTTTGCTCTTCGCAAAACAACCTGGGGTGTCCATGTAGGGTTGAATGGTGTTCCCCGTTACACGTGGCACATCGTTTTTTACTTGTGCACTTTTGGGTGGAATGCGATATGGCCAAGCAATTGACGCAATACTTATATTTAATGACTGCGTCAAACTTTTCGCTAATGTTCATTATGGTGAATTTTGAACACGTTACCAGTCGATGGTCTTTTTTACACAATCCACAGGCGACGTGTTTGTGCGTTTTGATGAACGGCTGATAGTGCGCCGGGCTGTGCGATGGGTACTTCCTCGTTCTTCTCTAATAGAGGAACGGCTGATGGTACGTCGGGCCGTACGATTCGTATTTCCACGCTCCTCTCGAATGGGGGAAAGGGTCGCTTTAAAGCGATGCAGGCGTCTTGCCAGGGTTCCTTCGTCGGAGAGTGGGCTGATGCTACGAGTCGAGCTGAGGGATCGCACAGTGAATGTGGGGCTGCTTTGGCGGTTGCAAATGGACTTCGTACTGCTTTGAGGGGCCATGTCACTATAAGGAAATAAGATTAATTATGTGGTAAAGTGACTATTTTGGTTATTGGGCGGGTAATTATTCCCTGAGAGGTACGTATGTCAACTATTCTTGTTTTGTTGTCTGCACCGAGATACGTTTAACTACCATATCGTTAACGTCTATGTTGCGTTGAGGGTATTTCCACGTATATCTTTTGTGGAGTTCTTTCAAATATTCTTCTTTCCATCGTTTGCAGAAGTGTTGATGGAGTATCTTCAGTTTCTGCCATCTTTGTGCGATGCTTAGATGTGCATCTTCTAAGTTGGGTTCTGCTGGGATTAATAAAGGGGTACCTATTAAGAAATGACCTGGGGTTAAAGGTTCTAAATTTGTTGGGTCTTCACTTAATGGGCTTAAAGGGCGAGAATTTAAGCAACTTTCGATTCGGGTTAAAAGGGTTGCTAGTTCTTCGAAAGTGAATTTCTGGTTCTGAGACACCTTTCTGAAGTGGCTCTTTAAACTTTTCACTCCTGCTTCCCAGAGTCCACCCATGTGTGGAGCTCCTGGAGGATTAAAGTGCCAGTTGATGTTTTGGTGTGCTTCACTAGTTGTTAGTTGAGTTTTCAATGATTTCATGAATTCTAGCCGATCTTTAATTAAAAGTTTAGACGCTCCATTGAAATTAGTTCCATTGTCCGAATAGAGATCGGCGGGACATCCGCGCCTGGAAAAGAAATGTGCGAATGCGGCCATGAATGCGTTGGTGGTGAGATCACTTACTGGCTCTAGATGTATTGCTTTGGTTGCAAAACAAACAAATACGCATACATAACCTTTTGTGATCAGACATGCTCTGCCGGTGAAATTTTTTATGTCATAGGGACCGGCGAAATCGATTCCTGTTGCTGCGAATGGACGGGTTAAGGTGGTACGTTCTGCGGGTAGTGCTACCATAATCTGAGTAGTGTTGCGTTTTTTGTGCAAAACGCAAGTTTTGCACTGATGAATGGTAGACTTGATGAGGGTTTTCAACTTCGGTATCCAAAATTCCGAACGCATAAGTCGTAAGACTAGCTGGTTGCCGCCATGAAGGGTTATTAGATGGGTAAATTGGGTGAGTAGTTTGGCTAATCGACTGCTATAGGGTAATATAATCGGATAACGCTCGTTGTATGATAATGCCGCTGAATTGCTCAACCGACCATTAACTCGCATTATTCCTTTGGGATCGATTAAAGGGTTTAGTGTCAAAATTGTACTTTTTTTGGGTATGCTGGTTTTCTGGGTTAAGGCTTCATACTCTTCTTGGAAATACTTCTTTTGGGATAAAATAATTAGATTCGTGCGGATAGTGTTGAACTCCTCTGGAGTTATTTCCAACGTCGTGTATAACTGTTGTGTTTTATTGAGTGACGCATTCGAACAGAATCGTAACAAATATGCTACAACTCGAATGGCTTTGGGTAAGGACGAGAATCTATCCAGGATGTCCTTTTGTGTTGTGTTCACGAAAGTCTTGATTGGCCGGAGTTCCAGTGTTGTATCGCTTGATTTTTTGGTAACTGGCCAGTGTATTGGGTCGAGTGTTAGCCATTGGGGTCCGTGCCACCAGAGGTTATTATTAACCATTTCCAGAGGTGTGCTTCCGCGAGTAGCTAGATCTGCTGGGTTGTCTCGACTTTCGACGTGAGTCCAATTTTTGGTTCCAACCTTTTCTGCGATTGTGGCAATTCGGTGGGATACAAAGGTTGTCCATGTACATGGGGGTTTGCTAAGCCATGAAAGAACAATTGTGGAATCCGTCCAAAGGTGAGTACGGTATAGGGTTATACTTAATTGGGGTAGTGTTGCATCCACGAGATTCGCCAGAAGAACTGCTCCGAAAAGTTCTAGCCTTGGTAATGATATAGTTTTTATTGGGGCCACACGAGTCTTGGATACCAAAAGGCTTGTCCAGGTATTTGCGTTTGTAGAAACACTGACATATAGGGCTGCTGCGTAGGCCTTTTCAGATGCGTCAGAGAATCCATGAAAATTGATGATCGCCCATGTCGAAAAGTGGGTCCATCGAGGAATTTCAATGAGATTTAGGGAATCGTAGTCCTTTATGAATATTTTCCATCGATGGAGGGTTAAGGGTTTCAGACATTCATCCCAATCGGATTTATCAAGCCATATCTGTTGCATTATTATTTTTGCTGTGACTACAACAGGACTGAGCCAACCAGCTGGGTCAAACAATTTTGCTATGATCGATAGTACTTCTCTTTTAGTATATGACGTTTTATCCTGAATAGGGTTGATGAGAAAAAAGAAAGCATCTTTTTTTGCATTCCATCTGATTCCTAGTGTTTTTGTGTTATTGGATTCTGGTAAACTGAGTGAGTTGGTATCCAATAGATGTTCTTGTGGGATTCCAGATAAAACTTTTGGGTCATTTGAGGTCCATTTGCGTAGAGCGAATCCTGCGGACTTTAAAGATGAAGTGAGTTCATCTCGTGCCAATATCGCTGTTGGTATGTCATGTGCTCCTGCAAGTACATCATCAACATACATTCCGTTTCGAAGTATCTCTGCTGCCAGTGGGTGGGTTCCTTGTACATCATCCGCTAATTTAAGGAGGGTACGGATAGCTAAAAATGGAGCACAGTTAATACCAAACGCAACAGTTTGTAATTCAAAATCTTCTATAGGGTCGTTAGGGGATTTCCTAAATAAGATTCTTTGAAACGGAGTGTATCTGCTTTCAACGAGTATTTGACGATACATTTTTTGGATATCTGCGTTGAATACGATTCGAAACATTCGCCATTTTACTACTAGGATTACGAGGTCTGCTTGTAGAATGGGTCCAGTATGTAGTACATCATTGAGGCTGTTCCTGTTCGAGGTGGGGCATGAAGCGTTGAATACCACTCGCAGTTGAGTCGTTATGCGATCCGGTTTGATGACTGCGTGATGTGGCAGGTAATACGTTTTCGTATTATCCGCAGGGTCGTATTCAACTTTGGTCATATGACCGAGTTCCAAATACTCGTTGATGGCCTTTTCGTATTCCGCTTTTATTTCGGGTTTTCTCGACAATGATTTTTCATTTCGAAGAAATTGAGCTGGGTTTTTCTGGTGTGGGTCCGGATAAAATCCATCCGAATTCCGTTTCTTGGGCTAGAAGGGTCCCGAGTACATTTTTCCGTACACCACTGAGAATTATTTGTTGGTACAGGTCACTTCCGATCAATATGTCTACTGGTCTGGGTTTATAAAAGTGAGGGTCAGCTAAGCTAAAACCGAAATCTGTATTAGAGATGATCGAATTAAGTGAGTGAGTGGGTAAATTATCGGTTAAAGTTTTTAAGATAAACGCATGTGTTCTTACCTTAAACTCCTTTCTTGTTGATGAACGAAGGGTGAGTTCACAAATTTTGGAGGGTGTTGCCGAAACGGTGTTGTTCAATCCTGTCACTTGTGCATTTTTCCTGAATGTGGGTATGTCCAATTTTCTCTGGAATTTCTCTGAAATAAAAGTGGCTTCCGACCCGGAGTCGACTAATGCGCGAGCTGTGAATATTTGCCCTTTGTATAAAACTTGGACTACAGCAGTACCTAACAAAATCTGCTTCCCACTGAAGTTTTGAGGGTCTTGGGTTTTATTATTAGTGGACTGTAAGAGGGTTGTGTAGGCTTGCGGATTGGTATTGGTATTAAGGGTCTGGGAGGTACTACTGCTGTTTGGGTCAAGAGGTGGGTTTGAAGCTCTTGATCCTTGCGGGGGGGATTGGGAACGGGTTGGTGTATCCCTATGCAGAAGTGTGTTATGTTTCTTTCTGCATATTCTACAAGAATATTTGCTCTTGCAATCTCTGAAACTGTGAGATAATGCAAGGCAATTGAAACAATAACCATTACTTTTTACTGTGTTTATACGGGTCTCAACATTCATTTGTAAAAACTTTGGGCATTCTCGAATTGAATGTTGTGTTCTACAAAGCTTACAACTTTCAATGTCTTGAGGCTTTTTTGAAAAGTTGTTGCCTCTAACTGGGTGTGCACTAGCGTGTGAAAAATCCAGGGTCGAAGTTCCGGAAACATTAGCGTGAAATGTGCTGAACTTCCTGTCTTTTCCTTTTCTATAGGATCCACTGTCGGTTTGGGTTACTGGAACGGGTTCAGTTAGATTTCCTACTGCTTCCAAAGATTTATAGCGATGAGTGAGAAACGCATCGAAAGTTCTCCAGGATGGTATTTCCGAGTTATCTTCTAGGGTGTCCTCGAATTGACGAAGTAGGGCTTTGGGTAGTTTCAAACCGCATAAGAATATTAAGATGGGGTCCCAGCTACTGGTGTCTATGTACACGTTGTGCAGGTTTGTGAGACAATTGTTGACGGTCCTCTGAAGGTGTTTAATCGCGCTTCCACTTTCTTGTGTTGCTTGGGGTAGATTGAATAAAATTTTCAATTGCGCGTTGACCTGAACTCGTTTGTTCTCGTATTGGGATACCAGATCTCTCCATGCCATCAGGAAACCATCATTTGTTAAGGGTGCGTTTTTAACGATTGCTCTTGCTTCTCCTCGGGTCTTTTGAATCAAATGGAACAGTTTTTCCACGTTGCTGATTTTGTGATTATTTACGTATATAGCCGTAAACATATCTCGGAATGAAGGCCAGGTAGCGAAATCTCCATAAAATATATCCGTATCATAAGGGGGTATGTGAATTGAGGGTCCTATGTCCAGCGATGTATATCCCTCTGAAGCTCGTTCCTTTATTAGTGGGGTTGGGGTCTTGAGATCATCAATAGCTTGATTGATGGATCTCAAACATTTCAAATACAATTGATGACCTTTTTTAAATTGTTCTTTGATTTTTGCAAAATCAATAGTTTCACCGGGTTTTTGTGGGGTTCTACGAAAGGCATCGTACGACTTGTTTGCCTTGCCATATATCGCGTTGAGTTCAACCCTTTTTATTTCCAGGGTATAAATTGACTCATCTTCGGGTTGGGTGTCGTAATGTTCCTCAATGTATTCGAACAAATCGGAAATACAAGATTTAAGCTCTTCCATTATTATTAAAAAAATCACTTAACCGGGTTTACGACGACGAATTAAAGTGAAATAAAACAAATAATAAATTTGAAAAAATATTTCTTTATTTAAGTTTGAATTTGAATAAGTTAATAAGCAACGACTTTATTTTCTTGTTTGCTGTGTATATTTTGAACCGCAAAATATAATGAGTGAAATTTCGAAGAACGAAAAATTTCCTAATGGGTCTTATGAAATTTTTCCTACCGGGTCTGTTTTTTGCTTGCTCACACTGCACTTGCAGTCAACGTTATTTTGTTGTTAGTTGAGCGGGTAATGCAATAAACATATATACGCGTAGGTACGGGTGGGTGCCAAAGCAACGCTACTTGGCTCTCAAAAATTATATGCGTATGTATGTATGTATAAGAACGGGTAAAGTGCAAAGCGGAATATGGCAATAACAAAGTTTGCAAATACTTTGTGCTTAATACCGGTTAAGCAAAAGATTTACTTTGGAATAGAATATTAATTTTGTTCTTGTTTCACTTTGCCGTTTTTTATTCCGATTTGCACTAATTTATATTATTATATTTTAAATAAATTTGAGTTTGGGTACTTACAATTTTTCCACGTATGGGTTTGATGATAAAGTGGATGATTGGGTGGGTGAATATCCTGAAGATGGTGGTTGTTGGGTAGGTGAATATTAATCCGGAGGATCCAAAATACGGTTGATTGGGTGGGTGAAAATATGTACTTATGTGCACAAATCCTGATGATCCGAAATCCTTTTCCAACGATGATTAATTGGGTGGGTTTATTTTATCAGGCGGAATATCCGGCTCGAAGGACCAAAATGTCGGGTGGTCGACGATATATTTGTCGGTGTGCCAAATAAAATAAAAACTATTACAACTCGGGTAACAATTCAATTTGATTATATTTGAATAAATATAAAATACTTATATGTATGTGTACGGGTTAATAAGTACAATTGGGTGAGTATGTGTGGATGTGTAAAATTGTATGATAATGTATAAAACTAATTATGATTATACTTAATCTAATTACAAATTTATGGGTAACCTGATGTGGTTGAGCTTTTCCCGCGTTGAGAAGATGATTCTGTTGTGGTGATTGCTGCTAATTGTTGCTGCTGATACTGCTGATGCTGCTGTGGTTGTTATTGCTGCTGATATTGCTGCTGCTTTTGGCGCCTATGTGTCCGTCCGCTATGGTGATTCGTTTTATTGTGTCTTTTTGTTTCGTTGGGTGCTTCGCTGTTATGTTGGCGCTGTTGGGTGTTTTTTGCATTGTCCTCTAATTCGTATTTAGACGAGTTAGGAGGACAATGCAGGGATGTGTTCATTTGGTATGAACATATGTATTTACTGTCGACTCAAATATCTTCAGATATTTTAATATTTAGTGGAGCACCGTAAGTCGGAGTCCAGGGCCAGTCAATGAATCTTTTCAAAACTTTGGAAATGTATTTTTATTAGTGTATAGAAAAATGTTAAAAAAAAATATTTTGTGCGATCTCAATTTGTTTAAAACTCAATGAAGATTTTATCAAACCTTACCACTGGTGGGGGGAAATGAAAGGGCCTTCACTGAGCTGAGAATTATTTCATTCTCTTTATTTTATGTTGCTAATATGCGGGAATATACACCCGTCTTACAATTATTATTTTTATGTTGTCAATATTCGGGAATATACACCCGTCTTACAATTATTTTTGTTCTAATTTGCCTGTATTTTGAACAAGGCTTTTTTGTATATTGCCTGATTTTAAATACAGGACTTTTTGATTTTGGCCGAGCTCTTCATCCGGCTCGAAGGACCAAAATTTTTGAATTATAACATCAAACTGTTTAATTTGTAAGATCAAACTTTTGAACTCAAAAAAGATTATTTATTCCTTACCTCTGGTGGGGGGAAATAAAACGACCTTCGTTGAATGTGAAATATTTCATTCTGATTTTATTGTTAATATTGTACACCTTATATACTATTTTAAGTCTTACTAATCTAGTTAAATATATGTGTATATGTTTATATGTATTGCAGCATATTGTTTATCGCTGCTTGACATGGAGTTATTTTTGATACATTTTAATACATGTGAGTGTGTGTCTAAGGCACTTGAGATTTTTGATGAAGAATGCGGATACAATAACCACCATAAGGGTTGTTTTTCTGTATTGTATTCTTATTACATATTTTTTCTTTTATTTTGCTGCATTGCATGTAAATGCATTATGTATGTATGTATGTATTAATATATAAATAGATATTTATATTTAGTATAATTTCGGCTTTGCATATAAATAAGCATGTTCAATGATATTTGAACACAATTTTTTAATTATTATTATAAATAATTATTAATTCTTTGGAGTTTTCTTTGCTTTATAATAGTTTAAAATTATATTTTAAAAAGAAGAGCTATTACAAACTTGATCTAAGTTCTTAAGGGGCTGCAGGTATAAAAATGATGGTCGAGGAGGGGAATAGAGGGGACAACAGCAGCTGTTGAGTGTTGTTAATGCGGGCCCTAACAGAATGGTACACGTTGCAACGTGCAAGGCTTAATACGTAGCTGTTGTTGTTCGGTCCGAGGAAAAATAATTTCTAATTATTGTTTATGTACAATTGATATATATATTATTGTGCAGTGAGCGTGGTAAAAATTAATAACTGAACATTACTGAGTTTTACAAAGTTTGAAAATAGTGGCACAGATAGTAAGTATTTATTTTTAATTTACATTACATGCTTTTCAAAACAATAGTGAATACTCAATAGTATATTTTATAATAGATCGATTTTGAAAGTTAGAATGTAATAGTAAAATTTAATAATATAAATCATTCATTACGATATAAAGGTTAGTTATTAATATTAGTAATATTTGTTGTTACAGCTTGGTATAAAAATGGGTGAACCATCGAATAGTGATAATAGGGGTATTCAGACCGAAACCTGTTAATTTGGTAATTCGTTAGTTGATACTTCGTTAAAAGGCTTCGTTAACTGTGAACATACTTTTTGCTCTACCTCTGTAGTATGGTAAATTTTATTCCGAAATAGCTGATTCAATTTCATTAAAGAGTTAAAATGCCTCAACAAAGTGCAAAATCAAAAATTGTCTGTCATTTAATTGAAAATTATGTGGAGCAGATCAAATTTATTACTGGTAAGTACTGTAAATTGATGTACAGAGGAGCATGAAACTAACTTTCAAATTATTTCAAGACATATTCAGTGAAGATGAAGATTTGGTAGAGGATACCATTGACGAGGAGTATGATGATTTGCTCATTACACTAAATTATGATATTTTAACCACAATGGATGACAATCGGTTCCGTCAAATGCTGCGTGTAGACCGAACTCAATTTACTCATTTATTGACCCTCATATTAAGTGACGAAGTTTTCAAAAAATGTAGTGGCAAGCAATTCGCGATTGATATACAGCTAGCTGTTGTTCTATATAGAATGGATACTAGTATACTGCATTCTTCACAATATACTACTTGATAACAGTGAAAATAAGAATTTCAACGAGAGTACAAACGAAGACATTTATGAAGAAGAAGTGGAAGAAACGATCTCAAATAGCTTTGAATTAAAAAGGCAATCGATATATCATCTTATGTTTCCAAATACTGTTTAATTAAATTAAAAATTACAATTAAATCTATAATTCATTTTTCTTTTTTATATATGTACATATAAAAAGTTGTATCACTTCAAGATATCACATTTAGATACATTTGTACATTCTTAAAAATTATTAAACATAGCAATGGCGTATAAAATTCATTCTTATAAGACATTTATGAAAAAGAAGTGGAAGAAACGATGTAAAATAGCTTTGAATTAAAAAGGCAATCGATATATCATCTTATGTTTCCAAATACTGTTTAATTAAATTAAAAATTACAATTAAATCTATAATTCATTTTTCTTTTTTATATATGTACATATAAAAAGTTGTATCACTTCAAGATATCACATTTAGATACATTTGTACATTCTTAAAAATTATTAAACATAGCAATGGCGTATAAAATTCATTCTTATAAGACATTTATAAAAAAGAAGTGGAAGAAACGATGTAAAATAGCTTTGAATTAAAAAGGCAATCGATATATCATCTTATGTTTCCAAATACTGTTTAATTAAATTAAAAATTACAATTAAATCAAAAATTCATTTTTCATTTTTATATATGTACATATAAAAAGTTGTATCACTTCAAGATATCACATTTAGATACATTTGTACATTCTTAAAAATTATTAAACATAGCAATAGAGTATAAAATTCATTCTTATTACATAAACATTCTTAAATATTATTATACAAAAGTATATATTATAGTTATATTTATATTTGTACTTTAGTTCAATCATTTCCAGTCTCTCTTTTTGCTCTAATTCCAATTTTTTGATTTCAGAATCTTTATTTAACTTTTCTCTGTCCAATTCTAGCTCGAACTTTTCCAAATTTAACTTTTCTTTTTCAATTTCTATTCGTTGCTCAAGAACCTGTTCTCTTTTCTAATGTATATCTTTAAGTTCACTAAGAATATTCTCTGGAGCACGTTTTCTCACTTTTTCGAGGAACGACGGAGTGGTAGGAGGAACTGTTGTAACCTCTGCTCCTACTGTTGCCTGTTCTGCTTTGTCGTTAAATGAACCCGATGGTTCCGCAGATGATTGTGATGATTCGGCTGGATTTTCCACTACCTCTACAAGGTCTGCAAAATTGCTGCAGTATTGTGACACTTTAGAGTTGCACGTCTACAACACAATTGGCTTCGGATTTACTCCCAAATAGAACAAAAAACCGTTCATAATTTGGACACATTTGCGAAAGTTTTGCTGAAAGAACGGAGAATTATTAAAAAACCAAAAAAGTTTCAATTAACATTATAGCCGTATTTACCTTTTATTGAGGAAACATCACCGCCAACGTCTATTCCAGCACCTGTCGATTTGCGCCACTCCTCAGGTTTATTATACATCTGCTTCCAGTACCGGACCTTGCAGCGCAACATGTCCGTAATCGCATCGATATTTGTTGTTTCAATTAATTATTGGTAGAACAATTGGGCGTTTGGTTTCTATAAAAATACCTATTAAAGTGTTTAGTTAGAGCTAATTGTATAAAGAACTGCCTCAATTTCCACATTTTCTAGTAAATATTCTAGAACCCAATGGTTTTCCTCCTCACTACAATTTTTTTGAGGCTTTGCCCTCCTAAATATTTTTTTTTGAGGTTCCACTGAAAATAAAAATAAAAAGCAACTATTTATTGAAGATATACTTACTTTTGCAAAATTTTTCCAAATTCACGAAGTGAACACCAAATTAATTTTTCCCGTTTAAAAATATATGTATAAAGCAACGAATAACAAACAAACAGCTGATGTGATATTACCGAGTAACGAAACAATTACCAAGCTTGCCAGATGGATAGTTCGTTACTCGGTAGAACGATAGTCTGTTAATTTTACAAAAACAAAATACATGTAAAAAACTACCGAATAACGACTAACGAATTAACAAGGCTGGTCAGTATACCCCTAAAATAAGTAATGATTGCCTCATTTGTGGCAGTATCGGATGTAGTTCTGAATTAATCTTTGAACTAGGAGATATTATAAAATTCACTAGAGGAATATCAACACTGAAAGCTGCCTCTGCGAAAAGAGCGGATGGACTTCCTCAGTATTTAAATACTCGCGAATTTGGCGAGCACGCGAGATGCATTCAGTATGCAGACAAAAATATATCAATAAAGGGTGTATTAATTCTTATTAAAAAAACACCACACCAGCATGCTCTCCGCCTAAAAAAAAAAACTTCGATTGATTTTGATTGGAAAAATAGGTGTTTTTTAAGTGAAACGGAAGCGGATGAAATGAAAAAATCCAAATCGTCAAGACAACAAATCAGCTACGTAACTACTTCTGATTTCAAGAAAACGATATTAAATTTGATAAGTGAAGAGAGAAGTGAATATTGTCCCAATATCCTTAAAAGAATTGTAGGCGTGTTAGATTTAGTAGCTCAGAAAGCTAAGTATCACGCGGATTGTTATATGCGTTTAAAAAATACCGTAAAACAGACCAAGAGAAAAAAAAAAATTTCAAATATATTGAAGAAAACGATGACTGTCAGTTAACGAATCTTTATAATGCTTTATATGGCGCCCCCCAAAATATAAAAGATCTTAATGTAATAAGATATAACTCTTTTTTGAAAGCAACTGCTAAACATACCTGCGTTAAACTGCCGTCTTTATCACCTACTGCATATGCCACTTTTGAACACTTTAAAAGAGTACTTTTACAAATTCAAACATGGCTCGGAAGAGAAATAACACCAGAAGAATGGAGTTGGAATTATGAATGCGGAGTATTGATACCGCAAACAATGATGCAGCAACCACCTCCAGAATCTTTACTGAAAATTATTTTTTGCACATGCAAAACAGGATGTGAATCATCTTGTGGGTGCAGGAATAGTGAATTAAACTGCACTGCAGCTTGCTTAGAATGCAATTTGAAAGCTGTACTAATCCTTTACCAAAAATCTACCTCAACGACATCGATGACGAAAATAATGTATATAGTTAATGATAAATTTTTGTTGTAAATCATTATTTTTTTGCAAAAATGTAATAAATAAACATTAAAGTTACTTTGCAAACATAATTCATTACATATAAAATTAAAAACTTTACTGTAAACATTTTTCTTCCCTTTCGCCTCTCATTTTTCATTAAATTGTTGTTAAAAATTGTTGTAATCGAGATCGGCCAATTTTTTTTTAACTTTTTTATTTGAGGTTTTAATAATGCAGTCAAACACTTGTTATACGGATTCATTGACTGTCCCTGGGTTCCGAGATTTTACTATTATTTACGGCGCTCCACTAATTGGCTTCTTTTTATGCCACATCTCATATGTTGTTTTTCTTTTATTTTTTAAAGCTCTACGTGCGGACCTATTAACTAAATACGTTGCTGTTAAAATAACTTGCCCCCAAAAACTTTTATTAAGTTTAGTACAGTTAATCATAGAGCGAGCTTTTTCTGTGATTGTTCTAATCAGCCCGCTCTGCAACACCAATTAATTGTGGGGTATGAGGAACCGTTAAATGATAGCTGATACCTTTTTCGACACAAATTTCATTAGAGACGTATTCCCTGCCATTATCAATATATAGATTTAGCGTTTTTAAGTTCAAATGAGCCTCACTTTTCGCCACAAAGTCTTCAAATACAAAAAACGCGTCTGATTTATAAGTTATTAAATATGTCACACATTAATGTGTATACTGATTAATAAATACTATTACACATAGTAGTTTTTATTGACAATAGTTGAGGGCGTTATCGGACCACATACATTATAATGAACTGCGAATAGTGGGCGTTTAATATTTTCTTTGTTTTTATATTTTTCAAATTTTAGCCTAGGCTGCTTTCCGTTAATACACGCCTCACATAATTCATTTCTATCTAGCTGTACGTTTTTTATAAGTTCAACATCTTCAAACAAGTCATCTCGTTTAATTTCCAAGAATTTTCACACTAATATGACCTAACCTTTCATGCCACAAGCGATATTCTGCATCATTTGAAATTTTAAATGCATATAATTTACTATTTAAATTAAATTTTACAATCGGTACATTATATGCACATATCACATATCCCTTCAAAAGCCAAGTTACCATTTTTGTTTACTTTAATCCCATCCGGATTGAATTCGAAAGACATTCCAGCATCTAGCATCTTCTTCACGGATAGTAAATTGTGCGGAGTTTCCTTGCAATACAGCACATTTTGTAATACAATAGGCGGATTCATGCTCTTGCAAGATTGCACGATGCAAAAATCCTATACCGAAATATGCAAGGCCAAGAGAGTACCCATTACAGAATCTTGTGTAATATGATAGGCTGATTCGGTCAATTCATTGAGAATGACTATTTTGTATGACTATTGTGAATTAGCGCACTTTCTGCATTCATTCTTAACAAAAAACTGTAACAAATCTTTATAATTTAAGTGGAAATTATAAAATCTATTTCAAACTTACCTTTCTCAACAATTTAACGGCGAAATATATCTTTATGTAAAATGACAGTTAAAACAGCAATTATAATTTTACGTGTCATTGCAGGAAAATAAACATGGGTTTTGGTCTGAAATATTTTACAGCCATTCCAAATAATTTTCTGTGTGTGTTTGTTGTTGTTGTTTTCAAGAGAAAAATTCTGCAATTCGTGCACCGTGCAAGGGTTTTGCAAGAGCAAGAGAATCCCCCTAATGTTGTTCCCAGAACTGTTAAGGTTAACTAGTCCTTTCGCAACAGCATATACAAATTCTCCACACTTTGCAATCTCAATTGCCACACTTGGATTTAATTTCTCATACTCGGAAAACAAAGTAATGTTGTTTATTAAGTGATCTGCTGCCTTTTCAGTGGAATTTTTTAATTTCATCATAAATGCAAACGGACACTCTGACTGCGTTGTTGTTGCCATCTGAGGCTGTGACAGTTTTCATTTATATGAAAATTTCGAAGAGGCAACATATTCTATTTCCACATATACCGACGGCATTTTAATATTTAGTATAATATTGTTAATTTATAGAAATATTATGCAAATTGGGTTGGGAAGTCAGAAATACATTTGTAAACAAAAGGATATTTATTCTTTTTTTATTTTCCACACAAAATATTTAAGGAGTTTAAGAGCTCATAACGTGCCCTACATCAGCTAACTACCCGACGGCATTTCGCAAATGATAAAATAAATTTTTCAAGAGCTGAAAGCATACGCTACATCATCTCGAACCTACCTACCCTACGCTTTTGCGCAAATGATTATATCATGATAGCAAATGCCCACATACAGATTTGGCAATGGCAATAACAGTTAGTATTCTATAAATTCTATCCTGTCGAGATGCCCTGTAATAAGTGTATCCGAACGTTACATTGTTTGTCCATAAATTTAGATACTTTTTGCTGCGCTCCTACTTTAACATCCTTGGTTTTGTCATCTCATGTTAAAAAAAAAGAAACATTTAATTGGAGAAATAAGAAAGTAATAAGTGTATTCGAACGTTCCATTGTTTTGTCATCTCATGTAAAAAGCAAGTGTATCCGAACGTTACATTGTTTTGTACATACATTTAGAGACTTTTTGCTGCGCTCCTACCTTAACATCCTTGGTTTTGTCATCTCATGTTAAAAAAAAAGAAAGATTTAATTGGAGAAATAAGAAAGTAATAAGTGTATCCGAACGTTCCATTGTTTTGTCATCTCATGTAAAAAGCACGTGTATCCGAACGTTACATTGTTTTGTCCATAAACTTAGAGACTTTTTGCTGCGCTCCTACATCCTTGGTTTTGTCATCTCATGTTAAAAAAAAAGAAACATTTAATTGGAGAAATATTGAAATACCGCTAAAAGTGATTTTCTTCTCGCTGCTTACAATGCCGAGGAAAAGAAAACGGCCTCACATAGGTTGTCGAAGTCGTGTAAATGTGAAACGAGCTACTTTACGCTCCAACCGCACTAATGACCAGCGAGATGCTGATAATGATAACAGTCGTACAAGTATGGGAAAATTACGTTCAAGAGTAAATAACTATCAAGTGGATAGGGGGAGAATGGAACGAGTTCGTGCACATCGATCACAACAGCAGCGAGCACGGGATAACGAATTTAATCGATTCCGCAGACGCAATGCTCCTGTAAACCTCGAACGAGGAGCATTTTCCTACGATCCGGAATTTGATTATAGTGCCGACAAGTCTGTGACGATTGGAAAAATGTCAATCATTTGTCAACATTGTAAAGCATTAAAGTACAGTAGTGAACCTGCAGGATTATGTTGTGCTGGTGGCAATGTACAATTGCCTCAATTGGTTCAACCACCTGAACCATTACACTCATTAATTAATGGGATGGAAAGTGAGTCTAAACACTTCTTGGCTAACATCCAAAAATATAATAATTGCTTCCAAATGACATCGTTTGGTGCAAAGCATATAGTACAAGACGGGTTCATGCCTACTTTCAAGGTAGTATACCATAATTGTTTTAGTGAAATTCTAATTTGTATTTGTATCACAATTAATTTAACCAGTTCTTAAACAATTACAGATACAAGGACAAATTCATCACCTACTGGGGGCAATGCTGCCAGTGCCAGATGCAGATCATAAATTTTTGCAAATTTATTTTATGGGCAATCAAGATGTGGAAGTTGATACACGTTGTGGTCATAATCCAACCGTCAAGCGAATCATTGTCCAACAACTGCAAACATTTCTTCACGAGAATAATGAATTAGTGAAGATGTTCAAAATGGCACTGGATCGGATGCCATCAGACAGCCATAATATTGTAATAATAGCCGACAAAACACCTGCTGGAGAGCATGCAAGGAGGTTTAATTCACCGACAATAGATGAAGTGGCTATTGTCGTTGTTGGAGAGAATTTGCAATCAAGAGATATTGTACTTCATCGCCGGAACAATGAATTGAAACGTGTATATGAAACGCATAGAGCTTATGATGCTTTACAATACCCATTAATTTTCTGGCAGGGAGAAGATGGGTACCATTTTAATATCAAAATGGTTAATCCAACAACAGGTAATTAGATTATACAAAATAAAATATTTTATATGTTCAATATATAAATATATTTTTTTATCATATGCACTTCCAGGTGCTGATACACACAAAAAAGTCATTGCCATGAATTATTATGCATACAGACTCATGATTCGGGAAGGTGAAGTAAATCACATTTTGATGTGTCAACGTCTCTTTCATCAGTATGCAGTGGACATATACGTCAAAATTGAGACTGAAAGATTGACATACATCCGTCTTAACCAACAGCAGCTTCGATCTAAAGAGTACATTCATCTTCGCGATGCAATCAATGCTGACGGCAATGTAAATAATGTAGGAAGAATGACAATTTTACCGGCCACTACATCGGAAGCCCGCGCCACATGCACAAGTACGCTCAAGATGCGATGTCTTATGTTCGAAAGTATGGCCGTCCAGACCTATTTATTACATTCACCTGTAACCCACAATGGATTGAAATAAAAAAAGAACTGCTACACAACCAAACACCACTTGATGGGCATGACATCACAGCCAGAGTTTACAAGCAAAAATTAAAACCTTTAATGAATTTCATTACAAAGCATCGTGTGTATGGCCAAGTACGTTGTTGGATGTACTCTGTTGAGTGACAAAAGCGTGGTTTGCCACATGCTCATATATTAGTCTGGTTGGTTAACAAAATAAGGCCAGAAGAAATTGATTCCATTATTTCAGCCGAAATTCCTGATGAAACGGTTGACCCAAAATTGCATACGATAGCAACTAAACACATGATACATGGACCTTGCGGAGTCAACAACAGCTCATCCTGTATGATCGACGGCAAGTGCTCCAAACGGTACCCGAGAAACTTGCTTGCTGAAACCATCTCGGGAATCGATGGTTACCCATTGTATCGTCGGCGATCAGTTGAGGACGGTAGACGATCTGTAGATGTCAAGATAAAAGGACAAGATTTTCATGTAGACAATCGTTGGATTGTGCCGTTCTCGCCCATATTGTCCAAACCTTTTGAAGCTCACATCATCGTGGAATTTTGTAACTCTGTGAAATCCATAAAGTACATATGTAAATATGTTAACAATGGTAGCGACATGGCCATGTTCGCAGTAACAAACACAAATGATGAAGTGTCTCACTATCAGATGGGTCGCTATGTAAGCAGCAATGAGGCTATTTGGCGCATATTTTCGTTTGCAATTTATGAAAGACATCCCACTGTATTGCATTTGGCAGTTCATTTAGAAAATGGACAACGAGTGTATTTCAACCCAAACATTGCTGTGGATAGAGCGGCACGTCCACCTGTGACCACATTGACAGATTTCTTCTCAATTTTTGCAACTGATCAATTCGCTCGCACTTTGCTGTATGCTGATATGGCGCGCTACTACACATGGAACGCATCATCAAAGTCTTTTCAGCGTCGTAAACAAAGAACACCACTTGAAGGATATGAAAATGTATTTGCCACAGATGCTATAGGCCGTATATATACAGTACATCCTAATAACGATGAATGTTATTATCTTAGATTGTTATTGGTGAATGTTCCTGGTCCGACATCTTTTCAACAATTGCGAACAGTTGATGGACATCTGTGTGCGACTTACCGTGAGGCGTGTCAATTATTACGGTACGGATATCTTCATCGCCGCATCAAATTCGCACACTGTTTGCGATTATAATATCGACATGTTTCCCCTCAAATCCGAATGATTTGTGGATGAAATATAGGGATGACATGTCTGAGGATGTGTTGTATCGCGTGCGTTGTGAAACTTTGAATCCTACATTGGACACATTGATCATAATAGAAGATATGTGTTTGTTGATGGCAAATAAAGTATTGTCGTGTTTGGGCCTGACAGCACCCAATCGTGCTATGCAAGATGCATTAAACCATGAGTTGTAAAGAGAACTCCAGTTTGATACTCAAGCTATGACCGAAGCAGTTTGCACAACTGTTCCGCAATTTAACGAAGAACAAAGGATTGCGTACGATCGTTTAACACAAGCTCTAAACAGTGGGTCTGGGGGGACTTACTTTCTTGATTCTCCTGGGGGTACTGGGAAAACGTTCCTAATTTCATTGCTATTAGTGTTTAAACTCAACAAAGACTTATCATTCCTTACCTCTGGTGGGGGGAAATGAAACCGTCTTTCGTCGAGCGAGAAATATTTCATTCTGATTATATTGTAAATATTGTACACCTTATATACTATTTTAAGTCTTACTTATCTAGTTAAATATTATTTGTACGGCACACCACATGGGGTTGTTTTCAACTATACAATGCAATACATATGTGTGTGTGTGTGCTGTCATACAAGATCTTGAGATTTTTGATGAAGAATACGGATACAATAACCACCATAAGGGTTGTTTTTCTGTATTGTATTCTTATTACATATTTTTTCTTTTATTTTGCTGCATTGCATGTAAATGCATTATGTATGTATGTATGTATTAATATATAAATAGATATTTATATTTAGTATAATTTCGGCTTTGCATATAAATAAGCATGTTCAATGATATTTGAACATATTGCCGAGGGAAAGAAATGGTTATTAGTGGACTGTATATGTTTTTATGATCTTAAATATTACAAATTTCTTAACTTATCTTATTTAAGAAAATAAACATGTTCAATTTTGAACAATTAGCTAAGATCCGATCGCAAAATGAGGTAGGCCTAGCGTTGGCTTCATCTGGAATAGCAGCAACTTTATTAGAAGGCGGACGAACTGCACATTCAGCCTTAAAATTACCATTAAACATGCATATCAACGAAACGCCAGTTTGCAACATTGCCAAAAATAGCGCTATGGCGAAGACTCTCCAAGTATGCAAATTGATAATTTGGGACGAATGCACAATGGCCCACAAGAGGTCGCTGGAGGCACTAGATAGGACGATAAAAGATTTAAGTGATAACCAAAACATTTTTGGTGGAGCTATGATACTGTTGTCAGGTGATTTTCGTCAGACTCTTTCAGTAATTCCTCGATCGACTGTTGCTGACGAATTAAACGCATGTCTAAAATCATCAAATTTGTGGCCGCACGTAAAGACACTACCATGAACTACTAACATGCGAGTGTTTTTGCAACAAGATCAAACTGCGACTGTGTTTTCGAAGCAGTTGCTGGATATTGGCAATGGTAAGGTCGCAGTTGACAGCTCGACCGGATTAATGACTTTTCCCACAGATTTCTGTCACTTCACAGAATCGAAAAGGAGCTTATTCAGCGTGTTTTTCCGGACTTTAAACAACAATATAATAACCACGATTGGCTAAGTGAACGAGCAATATTGGCAGCAAAAAACAAAGATGTCGATGATCTCAATGCTACCATTCAGAATTTCCTTCCAGGAGAGTTGTTTACGTACAAATCAGTTGACACGGCCACAAACCAGGATGACGTAATCAACTATCATTCATTGGACTTGCCTGGACTACCACCATATAATTTGAAATTAAAAGTAGGGTCAGTTGTCATCATGCTGCGTAATATTAATCAACCTCGACTTTGCAATGGAATGAGATTGGTTGTGAAGAAACTCATGAATAACATCATCGAAGCTAAAATAATCAAAGGAAAATACAAAGGAGAGGATGTCTTAATCCCACGAATACCTATGATTACAACGGATTTGCCATTTGATTTTAAGAGGTTGCAATTTCCCGTGTGTCTGGCGTTTGCGATGACCATAAATAAATCGCAAGGCCAATCGTTGCAAGTTTGCGGAATAAACTTAGAGTTTCCCTGTTTCGCACATGGACAATTATACGTTGCGTGTTCGCGTGTCGGAAAACCAACATCCTTGTTTATTTACGCACCGCAAAAAAAAACTAAAAATATTGTCTACCAGAAAGCACTATATGAATTAACTGTATATGATCATAACTGTGTTGTATTTAATTTAAGCAAAGATTTGTTTATCATGTTCACAGTCCAGAAACGCGCACATCCAAGAAAATTTTAAATTATTGTATATGAAGTGTATAAATATAAATAAATGACTTAATATGTATATAATATGTGCATTTGGATTCTTAATGTCAACGTGTATTAGTAACTCTTTATTTCCATCAACTTGGCTCCATCTACTTGGGAACCACTTGGCTCGCCAGGACATGATAATATGGTGGAAGTACTAGGCGACTCGGACAAATCTGATTCGATCAGAACATTATCAATGTTGAGCTGCTGGCTGTCTTCAATAACATCAATATCTACGAGAACATTCTTGATGTTGGGCTTTTGGCTGTCTTCAATAACTTGAATGTCCTGTATGTCTTCGGCCGATAAATTTAATTCACAGAATGTCTCCTCAGATGATGAAGATGGCATTGTAGAAGCGTGTTTTGGTTTAAATAGCAGTTTTTGCTTTAATATATTTTTTTGTACTTTTGCCCTGTTCACGCGTATTATTCGTTCTACATTCTTACCACACTTGGTACAAAATCTGAAGGTAACAGCGATTATGTTGTAGCATTCGTCGCATCTTAATAATAATTTATTACAATCTGGACAGTTATTATTTTTTTTCTGCCGTTCCATCCACTTTTTACAAAACGGACAATGCATTTTAAGGAGTTGAGGGATATATATGTATCTTCACTATAACTATATTATAGTTGTTTGAATTCTTTATTTTCTCGATGAAAGATGTAGTCCTTCGTCTTTTCCTAACCATGGCCATTGTCAAAAAAAAAAAACGACAGATGTAGTTTGATAGTTATAGTGTAAATATTTGTCAGTATTCACTGAAAAAAAAGTTGTCTATGGTAAAATGTCACTTGAAATGTTAACGTCTCTTTGCTGTGCATCTATACTACAATTCTTTAATATTCCTAAAAATCTAAAAGCAGCAAATTTCAATATAATTAAAAAAGTATTGTGTCGTGTGTTTGTGACTTATTAAATATGCCTTCAATAATTAGGCGGTGCGAAGTTCGCCGGGTCAGCTAGTCTTATATATAAAAATGAATCGCAAAATGTGTTACCAGCGCATAACTCAACAACGCCTGGACCAATTTTTCCAATTTTTTTGGAATGTTCGTTGAGGTTCAAGGATGGTTTTTACAGCAAGAAAAATTCGAATAATTGACAGAAACTACTAAAAGCAGCCCTTTTCTTTTTTCCATACAAACGAATGAATGTTTATTTGTTTGTAACGCTAAGAGAACGGCTACACCAATCTTGATGAATATTTCATAGGTGGTTCGTTGTGGATCAAAGAGGGTTTAGCAATGAAAATACCTTATACTTTTCCGGAGGAAAAGTCGGAAAATTGGATAGTTCCAAAAAGTAACTATTTTCCATACAACTTTTTTTTCAATCTTTGTTTGTTTTGTTTTTCAATATTTTGATTTGTAAATTATTTGAATCGTTCAATTTCGGTCACTTGCTTTTTTATTCCGACTATTCAAAAGAAAAATTATTGAAAATTATTCAGTGAAAACTTTACGTGTGTTTCATACAAAGAGATCAATGGCATATTGAAATTTGTTACGAAGCCACCAAGAGGTCGCCCTAATATCGGTCGGCATTCTTTTTGCCATCAACGTATGGCAGCCCAAGGCAAGGCAAGAAGTATTCCCAGGATGCAGTGACATACGTGCGGAATTATGGATCGTGGTCAATCAGCAAGCGATCGTCACGATGTCACAGCACGACTTTTCAAACAACAGTTACGGTGTTTGATGGACTTTATCTTGAAGCAATGTATATGTGGTGCTGTTAGGTGCTAGATGCACTCTGTTGAGTGGCAAAAGACAGGCAAACATTCCATTTTGGATAGTGGATACACCAGATCAAATTGATGAAATCATTTCTGCGGAAATTCCTGATGCAGAGAAAGATTCAGTATTATACGAAGTGATGAAAACCAATGTGGTTCATGGACCTTGCGGACACCACATCCCACTTCGGTTTGTATGTCTGACAATAAATGCACCCTATCCACGTGCTTTTCTTTCGGAAACCAAAACTGGAAATGATGGATAGCCACTCTATCGGCGTCGCTCACCAGACGACATTGGCAGAATATTTAGCATTCAATTTAGAAGAATGAATATCGAAGTTGACAACACGTGGATCGTACTATATTTACCATTATTGTCTAATTTACATTCAAAGCTCATATCAATGTTGAGAATTGCAATTTGGTGTAATCGATAAATTACGTTTGTAGTTACGTCACCAAAGGAAGCAACATGGCGGTTTTTGATCTTGAACGATACGGTCGATACGTGAACTGCGATAAAGCGCTTTGTAGGATATTTACTTTTGCAATTCATGAACGTTTTCCGACTGTTGTGCGTCTTGCAGTTAATTTGGAGAATGGCCAAAGCGTGCATTTCAACCCAGAGAATACAGCACAGCCAGTGGAAACACCGTCAGCAACAAAATTGACCTTGACGAGTTTTTTCTCAACTTTCGCCAGTGATCCGTTTGCGAGAACATTGCTCTATTCGGAAATACCTTGATATTATTCATGGAATGCATCGTCGAAGAAATAGTTGCGCAGAAAGCAAGGCCAACCTGTAGATGGACATCCAGGTGTGTTCTCAACTAATGCCTTCGGACGAATTAACAAAATCCACCCGAAAAACAACGATTGTTTCTACGCGGTTCAACCTTATTTAAGTCATTGCGTACTGTGCAAGTTTTGGAGAAGTAAGCCAGCAATCACAAATCCTGAAACATGTTAACATGAAAATGAAGTCCGCACACTTTTCGCGATAATCATTTCGACTTATCAGCCTTCAAATCCGCGCAATGTTAGCTACCAAAAATGCCGATGCTGTTGACTTAATCTGGAAGATTCAAAGTCAAATTCCGGCAGACTTGCGCTCATAAAAATCGATCGATCGTCTTGACAATGAAGACGACGCCGTGAATTATCCAGTGTAATTTCTAAATTCTTTGGAGAGGCTTGGTATGCCACCGCATCATTTGCGTCTCAAAGTTGGATCTATCGTTATTATGTTTCGCAATCTGCGCTATCGAATACAAGGGGGCAGAATGCTTGATTCTACGAATTCCGTTTCCAGTGAAAATTGCTTTTAAGATGACAATTAACAGGACACAAGGATAGTCGCATAGTGTGTGGCATACATTTGGAAATGTTATATTTTTCACACGACCAGATATACGTGGCGTGCTCACGAGTTGGAAAACCATCTTTTCTGCACACCGGAACAGAAACCAAAAAAAGTTGTTTATCAAGCTGCGTTACATTGAAAAAATGAAATGATAAATTTAACTCTCTTTTCATTTCAAAACACATAATTTCACGCAAGACAACGGCTGCGGGATCAGCTAGTTACTAATATTTTTATTGTTGATACAACAGCACGAATTCGTTGTCTACAAGCAAGTAAGTAAAGTTTTTTCTACTGCAAAGTGTCTAGGTACGCATGTGCATAAAAAGTAATTTTTAAAAAAAGCTCGTAGTAAGAGAGAGAGAACAAAGAGAGAGATCTTCTTTCTTTCCAAGATCTTCTTCGTTCTATTCCTCTCCCATACACAAAACACTATATTGAATATATGTACCTAAGTATGTGACTTTTGTACTGGTAACAAAGAAAGATGTAATCAAATCAACAACTGAAATCATTTTTCAAGGCATTACATTTCATATTGATCATATAGTCAGAGTTTTTCAAAATGACGATATAAATATTTATGAAGTAATCATAATTTTCCTGCGGTAAATTTCCTTGTGCTAGTATGCAGTTCTGAAGAAATCTAGTACTAATTTTTAACACACTTTTTTAATAAACTGTGAATACGGCAACGCTGTTTTTGCGAAGAAACATGAAATCAACAATTGAAGCATGTTCGCGAATAACGTTGTACGCAACAGATTTAGAAATGTTCAGGAAATGAAATAAACGTTTAAAGCTTAAAGTTTTATCTATTTTGGATTTTTTTTTTATTTTTTCAATAGTAATCTGTCTATTAAGAATGAATAAATTGAAATAAAAAATTAATAAAATAGTTAAACTAATAAAAAACACGAAATTAAACTCTTTAAATGGAAAAACGTCTTATATCCAAATTAAATGGATGTTAACACGTTATTCCACTATGCATAACATATTAAAATGCGATTTGAATACGAACAAGTGCAATAATATGCCTAATTTTGATTTGGATTGATAAAAGAGAGCCATTATAACAGTAATCTGCAAAAAACCCGGTTTTGAAAAAATTGTCGCTAACAACGTTATTCGCGAACATGCTTCAATTGTTTCTTGAAGGAAATTCAAAGTAAACGTTAAATTCCTCCTAAATTAGTTAAAATCATTGTTATGAAATATAGTT
This sequence comes from Bactrocera tryoni, assembly GCF_016617805.1. NCBI lineage: Eukaryota > Metazoa > Arthropoda > Insecta > Diptera > Tephritidae > Bactrocera > Bactrocera tryoni. Next base: position 38,764,153 of record NC_052501.1, read on the forward strand.
CATTTTGAAATGATGTATAAAACTTTCCAAGCATCAAGCACATTCCTTAAATCGGAAAGAAAATGTTTATATACTTTCACACAAAAGTATATTTTCTCTTGCTCTTCTAGCTTCGCCCTAAAAACTTTTATTAAGTTTAGTACAGTTAATAATAGAGCGCGCTTTTTCTGTGATTGTTCTAATCAGCCCGCTCTGCAACACCAATTAATTGTGGGGTATGAGGAACCGTTAAATGATAACTGATACCCCTTTCGACACAAATTTAGCGCATTTCATTAGAGCCGTATTCCCTGCCGTTATCAGTATATAGATTTAGCGTTTTTAAGTTGAAATGAGCCTCACTGTTTGGAGGATGGAGTCATGTGTAGAAGTTCACGCAAGTGAGGAAAGTTCTCTGATTCTAAGCTGCCTCGGATGAGAGACCCCCCTTTTGATGACGACCATGGCAAACGAAATAAGGGCTACGATTTGAGGGCATGCACCTGGAATGTCCGGACCCTTAATTGGGAAGGTGCCGCTGCCCAGCTGGTTGATGTCCTCGTGAAAATAAAGGCTGACATCACCGCCGTCCAAGAAATGCGATGGACGGGACAAGGGCGGAGACGAGCAGGTCCTTGTGACATTTACTACAGTGTCCATATAAACGAGAGCAAGTTTGGTGTTGGATTCGTGGTGGGAGAGAGACTCCGTCGCCGAGCACTATCATTCACTCCGGTGAATGAACGTCTAATCACAATCCGCATCAAAGCGAGGTTCTTCAACGTATCGCTGATTTGCGCCCACGCCCCGATGGAAGAGAAGGGCGATGTGACCAAAGATGCCTTCTATGAGCGCTCGGAGCGCCCTTATGAGAGCTGCCCCCGCTACGATGTCAAAATCGTGCTTGGCGACTTTAACGCCAGGTTGGGCAAAGAAAGTATATTTGGCATTACGGTCCGTAAATTCAGCCTCCACGACGAAACATCCCCAAATGGGTTGAGGCTGATTGACTTCGCCGGGGACCGAAATATGGTTATCTGTGGTACTAGATTCCAGCACAAGAAGATACATCAAGCTACCTGGCTGTCTCCGGATCGAAAAGCCACCAACCAAATTGATCATGTTGTGATAGACGGAAGACACGTCTCCAGTGTTCTAGACGTGCGTACGCTCGGAGGTCCTAATATCGACTCGGACCACTATCTTGTTGCAGTCAAGATTCGCACCCGCCTCTGTGGAGCAAAAACTGCACGTCAACAAACACAAGGAAGGTTCGACGTCGAGAAGCTGCAATCACAACAGACAGCCGAACGATTTTCTACTCTGCTTGCACTCCTGCTCTCTGAGAGCACTCGTCAACAACTCGGTATAAGGGAACTGTTGGACGGCATTTCAAACTCCTTACGTACAGCTGCAACCGAAACCATTGGTTTTCGGAAAGTGCAAAAGAACAGCTGGTACGACGAGGAGTGCCGTGCCGCAGCGGAGAGAAAACGGACTGCCAACCTCGTAACGTTACGATCGACCACAACACGTGCGGGATGGGATAGATACCGAGATTTGAAGAAGAAGCGAGACGCATTTGCAGACAGAAAAAGAAAGAAGCCGAAATGAGTAAGTACGAAGAGCTTGATAACTTGGCCGACAGGGGTTATGCTCGAAAATTCTATGAAAAATTGCGGCGGCTTACAGAAGGTTTCAAAACCGGAGCATACTCCTGTAGAACTCCCAAAGGTGATCTAGTGACCGATGCCCAGAGTACACTTAAATTATGGAGGGAACACTTCTCCAGCCTGCTGAATGGCAGTGAAAGTAAAACGCCAGGAGAAGGCAAACCCGATTCCCCAATCGATGACGGTGGAGCAGACGTTCCATTGCCCGACCATGAAGAAGTTCGAATAGCAGTTACCCGGCTGAAGAACAACAAAACGGCGGGGGCCGATATATTACCGGCCGAGCTATTCAAACACGGCGGCGAAGAACTGATAAGGAGCATGCATCAGCTTCTTTGTAAAATATGGTCAGACGAAAGCATGCCCAACGATTGGAATCTAAGTGTGCTCTGCCCAATCCATAAAAAAGAAGACCCCACAATCTGCGCCAACTACCGTGGGATTAGCCTCCTCAACATCGCATAAAAGGTTCTATTGAGCGTATTGTGTGAAAGATTAAAGCCCACCGTCAACAAACTGATTGGACCTTATCAGTCTGGCCTTAGACCTGGCAAATAAACAACCGACCAGATATTCACCATGCGCCAAATCTTGGAAAAGACCCGTGAAGGGAGAATCGACACACACCACCTCTTCGTCGATTTCAAAGTTGCTTTCGACAGCACGAAAAGGAACTGCCTCTATGCCGCGATGTCTGAATTTGGTATCCCCGCAAAACTAATACGGCTGTGTAAACTGACGTTGAGCAACACCAAAAGCTCCGTCAGGATCGGGAAGGACCTCTCCGAGCCGTTCGATACCAAACGAGGTTTTAGACAAGGCGACTTCCTATCGTGCGACTTCTGCAATATGCTTCTGGAGAAATAGTTCGAGCTGCAGAACTAAATAGAGAAGGTACCATCTTCTATAAGAGTGTACAGCTGCTGGCGTATGCCGATGATATTGATATCATCGGCCTCAACACACGCGCCGTTAGTTCTGATTTCTCCAGGCTGGACAAGGAAGCACAGAAAATGGGTCTGGCAGTGAACGAGGGCAAGACGAAATAATCCTGTCATCAAACAAACAGTCGTCGCACTCGCGACTTGGCTCTCACGTCACTGTAGACAGTCATAACTTTGAAGATGTAGATAATTCCGTCTATTTAGGAACCAGTATTAACATCACCAACAATGTCAGCCTTGAAATCCAACGCAGGATTGCTCTTGCCAACAGGTGCTACTTCGAACTGAGTAGGCAATTGAAAAGTAAAGTCCTCTCTCGACGAACAAAAGCTAAACTCTATAAGTCGCTCATAATTCCCGTCCTGCTATATGGTGCAGAGGCTTGGGCGATGACAGCAACCGATGAGTCGACGTTACGAGTTTTCAAGAGAAAAATTCTGCGAAAGACTTATGGTCCTTTGTGCATTGGCCACGGCGAATGTCGCATTCGATGGAATGATGAGCTGTACGAGATATACGACGACATTGACATAGTTCAGCGTATTAAAAGACAGCGGCTACGCTGGCTAGGTCATGTTGTCCGAAAGTATTCGACGCAGTACCCGCCGGGGGAAGAAGAGGAAGAGGAAGACCTCCACTCCGTTGGAAGGACCAGGTGGAAAACGACCTGGCTTCGCTTGGAATATCCAATTGGCGCCACGTAGCGAAAAGAAGAAACGACTGGCGCTCTGTTGTTAACTCGGCTATAATCGCGTAAGCGGTGTCTACGCCACTAAAGAAGAAGAAGAGCCTCACTTTTCGCCACAAAGTCTTTAAATACAAAAAACAGGCCTGATTTATAAGTTATTAAATGTGTCACACAGTAATGTGTATACTGATTAATAAATACTACAAGTAGTTTTTATTGACAATAGTTGAGGGCGTTATCGGACCACATACATTATAATGAACTACGAATAGTGGGCGTTTAATATTTTCTTTGTTTTTATATTTTTCAAATTTTAGCCTAGGCTGCTTTCCGTTAATACACGCCTCACATAATTCATTTCTATCTAGCTGTACGTTTTTATAAGTTCAACATCTTCAAACAAGTCATCTCGTTTAATTTGTAAGAATTTTCACACTAATATGACCTAACCGATCATACCACAAGCGATATTCTGCATCATTTGAAATTTTAAATGCATATACTTTACTATCAAATCAGTGGTCGGCATTTCAAAGCAAAATTTTACAAACTAACTTCACACGTACGCTTACGCTCTATCGTTCAGTCCAAGAATAATAGAATACAAGATTACGACACTAGTTTACAGTTAGTTTTTTTCGGTTTAGCTCTTGACAATTCTTACAAAAACAAATACATTGTTCAACAATTTCGTGACGTAACAGTTTTGCGTTGAGAAGAACAAGCACAGAAATGCATACAAATTGTAAACAGAAAAGTAAACACTTTTTGAAATTCCTTAAATAATATTAATTCATTCGTCTTTGCAGGAAAAATTTCAGTGGAATGTTTAGGATATTGTTGCGAGAAAATATGTATATAATTAGTTTTAGGCACATCCACAATAAATAGAGTAGCATGTGTGGAAATTGTTCAAATGAAGAAAACCAGTGTAAGTGTGGGCTTATTCGAGGCACTCCGTAACTGCGACAATATTGCAGCCCTGATACTCAATTTGCAACACTGTTGCAGATGCTCAGCTGATACTTAAGCAAAATAATTGCAATATTTTGCGCGAATTGTGACCGAAAGTGAAACTTTAACCATGAACTTTTTAATAAATATAGCGATAGATAATTTTGAAAGCAGTGATAATAACCTGCTGCTTAAGTATGGAAAAAATAGAAAACAAAATTTTTTAAGAAAGAGAAAGTGGTTCCTCGCTGAAATTTCAAAAAAGAGAACAGTGACGAAGATGATAAAGGTTTGGAAAACAATTCCAATGTACCACGATTATACATATTTCACGCATTTTCGCATGACTCGTGAAACATTTGCAGTAAGTATTGTTGTTTACTTTGTGGAAGTACGTGATAAATAAATTAATTTGTCTTAGGACTTGAAAAATGCGTTAGAACCTTTTTGGTCAACACCACCCGGGGAATATTCCTTGGAACATTCCTTGCATATGACTCTTTGGAAGCTAAGCAATAGTAGAGTCACATATCGAGAGCTTGCCGATAGATTTAATGTTGGGCAAGGAACTGCCCACAAACTTTTCCTTAAAACAATCAAGACAATCTGCAAACTTAAAAACGAGATATGTTGGAAGTCAGTTTTACAGCAGAAAAAAATAATGGAAAACTTTCAAACAAGCCGGGTAAATTCATTTCCTTTTGTTGTCGGATGCTTAGATGGAACGCATTTCAAAATTAACACTCCTCAAACAGATGCAATCAGTTATTATGACCGTAAAGGAAATTTTTCAGTTATTATGCAGGTATGTACTTGGCTAATGATCTATTTTAAGATAAGTGTTATATAATCAATTACTTAGGCCATATGATGCCAATGTGTGGAAAAATAGTGTGGAAAAATAGTCCACTTTACAAAAGGATCACATCTGGACAAATAAAACTTGCGAAAGATGCAATTATTCTAGCCGATTCAGCATATCCTGTTTCAAGATACTTAATTGCTCCTATTAGAGATAACGGACATCTTTCCAGAGAGGAAAAACAATTCAACTATTATATGAGTTCAACCCGAGTATTTATCGAGCAAACATTTGGAATTTTCAGGGCTAAGTTCAAAATATTGAATCATATTGATATGCGCAATATAGAAGACATATCAACTGTGATATTAGCTTGCGCAATTTTACATAATTTTATACTGCGAAGCAATCCGGTTCATTCTGAAGACAATCATACGAGTATGCCTGAAAATTTAGAAAATTCAAATGATCACGATATGATTGAACTACCTGAATATATAAATGACACTAATGAGGGAATTATCAGACGAAATAACTTGAAAATGCTATTTATTTCATAGAAGTATTATTTCAATAATGTATATATGTATGTACATATCAAACAAATGATTAATTGATTGAAATCTTGTTATATCAGTTAATTTAATTAAAATCACCTACCCTAGAATACTAAACCATTTTCTGTTTCTGTTTTAATAAAATATTAATTAATTATTTAATATTTATTTTATTGAAAATAGGAACTCATACTTATAATAATAATATATATTACATTAATATAAACATAAAGTTTATTATAAAATGAACACTTTTTATTTTTGGCACAATCCCTCCAAAACTTGCCGCAAATCCAACATTGCTTTAATCCTTTCCTTGTCAACCAGCAATTTTTCCTTTTCGATCATCATAGTTTCTTCGTGCCGAATCTGCTCTTTCCGCGCTTCTTCTTTAAAAAAATCCAGTGTTTCACATGCAATAGTTTTTGGTGGTTTTTTTCGACTGACACCTTCTGCATCGCTTTCTTCCACGCACCTTTCCTCCTCACTCACTCCACTTTCAACTAAATATTGCAGTGAGCTCTGGAGGTTCCTTATGGGAGGCTCAATGGAGTGCCTATTTCCGAAAACGTTATCAAAATCCTTAAAATATTCCCACGTCGTGGCACCTCGACCTGTCGCGTCGTTGCGTTTTTTAATCCTCTTATACGTCGCAAACAAATTTAAAAATTTCCTCTGCATAAATTCTTTTGTTTGCGACACCTCCGGATTTATAATACGCATATTTTCGACCACCTTACCCCATAGGACAGACTTTTTCCTCTTCCCGCCAGCAAACTCGGGCTCCAGATCAAGTCGGGACCTTACTAGAAGTTTTGTAACCGGTGAATTTAACTTTTCACTGAAAAAATATAAATCACGATATAATATATATTATTAAATTCAATAAATACCACTTTTACTTACCTCTCTTCTTCCATTATTGGCGCGCAATACAAAAATTTTTGAAGCAACAAAAAACAACTATTTAAGAATTACTATAAAATATTTGCGCGCAGTAGAAAAATTTTTGATGCATAATGATGACATTTGGCGCGCATCAAGTGTCAAATTTATACTCGCTCGAACGTCTGATTTTTGCACGAGTTGCCACATTTTTACATCGAATATGATGTTTGCGCAATATTGCGAATTACTGCCAAGCTCGAATAAGCCCTGTACTGTTGTATTTATTTAAATTTCTAAGCATAAATATATTAATTTTTTAAAATGAAATGTGCAGTGGCTTGTTGTAATAATTATTATGCAATTAAAGGATCGAAAACGAGTTTTTTCAGTTTTCCGGCCGATTTAAAAGTTGCCAAAAAATGGGTGTTATTTTGCAAAAGAAATGATATATTTAATACTAAATTAATAATTTCACAATTCTTTTATCATAATTTCATACATCTGATACATCTGAACTTATAATATATGTATATATTTATATACAACACAAGAAACGTCTTCTCCATTTGAATCACAACTTAATAGACAATTTTATTATCAATTGGCCGATATATTTCTTTAGAAATGATTCAAATCTTTTCACTCAACAATATTCAATCGCTTCACTAAAACTTTTCATTAAAATCGAAAGAATTAATAATATTTTGCGAATTTACAAAAGTGTTTACTTTTCTGTTTACAATTTGCAAGCCATTTGACAGTTTTTCACTCTTGTTCTTCTCAACACGGAACTGTGACGTTTCGTAATGGCGGTCGTCGTAATCTTGTATTCTATCATTCTTGGTTCAGTCGTTGTCGAGCCAGCAACGAATTAACATCACGCGAGAGTATAGCGCAAAACCAAATATGCCCTGCGAGAAATATTTTATGATTCTAAATGCCTTTGGTGCCATGCAATGCCTTTTATGTTCCAAGTCTTTTAAAGATAATAGGGAATATATCCTTAAAAGGCATTTTGTTAATTTTCATTATACTATTAATTATTTAGATGAAAAAGAACGAAAATGTCATTTAAAAAAAAATATATATATTTTTTTGCAAAAAATATCTGATTGGTTACGTAAAAGCTAATACTTAGATTATAGTGAATGTACTAATGAAAACCTAAAAACACAGCTATCAAGTTCCATTAGTTTGGAGATTGTTAGGCAGGGTAGGCCGTTTTCCGATGGAGTCTTTATTACTTAGTTATAATCAAACATTTATAGATAAACTTCCCTTAACACCTAAAAGTGTGGCGCGGCGCAAAAAATATCTGATTGGTTACGTAAAAGCGAATACTTAGATTATAGTGAACGTACTAATGAAAACCTAAAAACACAGCTATCAAGTCCCATTAGTTTGGAGATTGTTAGGCAGGGTAGGCCGTTTTCCGATGGAGTCTTTATTACTTAGTTATAATCAAACATTTATAGATAAACTTCCCTTAACACCTAAAAGTGTGGCGCGGCGCACCGATCAAATAGAAGCTCGTATTGAATGTGAAATTAACGAAAAAATTTAAAATTGTAAATACTTTTCTATTTTCAAATCAAGTATTATTTAATTCTGACAAAATTTGGATGATTCATTCTACCCTGAATTGAAAAAAAAAATCATTTAAATGTTTATCATCTTTTCCCTCTACTTATATATGTGAACAAATTTTTTCAGATTTAAAATTTATTTGTTCCAAACAACGCAATAAAATTTCTTCAACCCATTTAATTCTTCTCCTTTGTTAGGAAAAAATTACACATATACTAGTGTTTTGGGTCAATTTAACCCACTTAAAAAAACTCCATTAATAACACTATTTTATTGAAAGAGTTCATATTTTTAATTAAGTGTATGTTAATTGTAGAAAATAGTTTAGATATGTATGTTTAATCGGAAATTTTCACAAACTAAGCTGTTGTGTTCCTTGCAAACAAATTTTTGGCACGTACTACAAACAGCTGATTATTTGTTCGAATTTTTTGTATGATGACAGAAGAAACATCGCTGTCGTTTTTTGGTGGATTCATTTCTGGCAGAAATATTAGAAGTAGACGCTTCTCCTGCAAATTTGGAGTTTTCTTGAATATTTTTTACTATATTCTTAGCAGCGATTCCTCGCGGCAGTCTCTCTCTGCGGACAATATTTGGTTCGACCATTTGCTTTCCCAGATCTTCAAGAAAAAGTCTTCGCTTATAAAGCTTGTTGGTGTTCCATGAGGGATTTATCTCTGTCCATATTACGTATGCGTTATATGCCGATATATCTAACATATTCAAAAAGAGGGCAACTGGCCATTTGGTCTGACGTTTACATGTATAGTTAGTTACCAGCTGATCAAGCGCATCCACACAAGCTTTTGTTTTATTATAGTGAAGTATTATTTCAGGTTTTTTTCTGTCACCCTCATCAACAAGTGGAAAATGGTGAAGGGAGCTCAATGCTACAACAAATTTATATTTTTTTGGGACGTACGATACAATAGTTACATTCTCCGTAAATAAAAATTTGCTTTCTAAAATGTTCTTTTCCTTCATGTCGACAATTTCTCGTGGCAAAAAAAGCTTATTTTTCCTCACTGTACCGACTAAAGTAATGTTCCTGCGAAGTAGCTGAACGGCGAGATTGTACGTCGTAAAAAAGTTATCGCAAGTAATAGTGTGACCTCTGGGAAGGGGTTCTGATAGGGATAGAATAACACGTTCACCTAAAAATATTTGTATAGAGACGGTTTATTTATACTGTACATAGGTTTGAGACATACAAAAAACCAATTTATAAATGCATTACCTTGGTTCCTTTCCGGTTGCGTATTTCTTGCCCGTCCTAAATAAACTTCCATGTTCCAGGCATACTTGCTTTTTGAATCACATAGAGCCCATATTTTTAAGCCGTATTTTGCGGGCTTCGATGGAATGTACTGCCTGAAGCTGCAACGACCACGAAAAGGTACTAACTGCTCATCTATTGTTACATTTTCATGTAAGTGATAATATGACCTGAGCTGCCGATTCCATTGATCCCAAATGTTTCTTATTGGTGCTAATTTATCACGCTGTCTTCTCTCATCCCTGTCTGCAGCGGAGTCAAAACGAAGGCATCTTGATGTGTTCATAAGTCTTTCCAAGCTCATTGTGGCCCGAAAAATTGGTCTGCCATTATTTTCATCCCACAAATGAATTAGACTTTCATTGTGCGATTTGTATACTCCTGCTAAGATTTGCAATCCTATGTATGCTTCCAATTCTATAAGGTCTATAATTTTCCAATTGTCTCCAAAAAACTGCAATCCTTTGATATTGCTCATTTCTACCACTATGTTTTTATACTTGAGGGCATGAAAATATCAAAAGTGGATTTTATGTCTGTGACCATAGAAATAGCACACTTTGATGGGCCAGGACTTCGATATAAAATTTGATTTCGAGGAATTTTGCCTCTTGAAATTGGAAGTGGCTGATCATGCCATATTATGCTTTTATCTTTCGATAAAATATTTGGCAAATTGACTTCTTCTGTCGCATTGCTACCTTCAAAACCGACATCTACTTCACTTTCACTGGATGAAGTATTTGAATCGTCCGTTTCATTTTCTGCGATAGGTACAAAGTCTTCATCGCTATCACTTTCGTCGAAAATATCCTCAGAATCAGAATTAATAATTTGGTGCATTTCTTCAATACTTAGTTTCTTTTCAAAAATAAAAATACAAAAATGTGTAACAGCAACATAAACATAGTAAATTAAATAACTTGACTTACTCTCCTCCTTTCGGACATTGTAAAAATATATATTTAGCAATCACTTTCTTTATAAAAACTTTGATAAGCTCTTTACTGCGCGACAAAAAATTACTAACTAAGCAATCAATCGACACTTACTATTTGCACAGGTACATAAAACGGGAGTTCCCCTTTTTCGAAAAGGCTATAAATTTATCGAAAAAATATAAACATTTAGCTGTGCAAAATATACTCAATTTCCGATAACTAGCTTTCTTTGTCGGCGTTTTTGATCGAGTGATGTAATAATAAACGGCAAAATGTTTCAAAATACTAGGAGGGTCAAATTGACCCAACAACGTAATAAGTGTAATGAAATTACATTTGGCATACTCCAGCAACATAAAAAACAGATATTATTTTAATTTTCATACTTATCTATTCCTTTTACTGCAGTTAACAAATAGAAGAAGAATCAATACAATACGACTAGACTACCACGCGAATTTCGACGAGTTTTACTGAAAATTGGGTCAAATTGACCCAAACATAGCAGAAGGGTTAAAAAATTTTATTTTAATAAGATATTTTCATAAAAAGATTGATATAAATAAATGTATATTAAAGATATAACATTGAACAATTAGTTTAGCTATATTTATATTATATATGTATATAATTATTCCCTTCATTTCGAGAAACTGCAGAACTTCTTATTTATCTGTTTATTATTTGCTCTGAGATTTTAATAATCTTTTATTTATATATAGCTTTTAGTTTTATTGAATATTTTCATATATTTTTGCTTCAACGTAGTGAAAACATATTTAATTTTCAAATTTTATTGAACAATAATTTATTTTGTAATTTTGCTTATAAAATTTTTAAAATTGCTTAGTTTTAATTCCAATTTCTCAGTGGGCTACTTTTTTCGTGCTCACCAACACAGTGACAGATCCTCTCATGCCGACCACTGCTTTAACCCCATCCGGATTAAATTCGAGAGACATTCCAGCATCTTGCATATTGTTCACGGATAGTAAATTGCGCGGAATTCCCTTGCAATACAGCACATTTTGTAATAAAATAGGCGGATTCTCATGCTCTTGCAAGATTGTACGATGCAAAAATCCTATTCCGAAATATGCAAGGCCGACAGAGCACCCATTACAGAATCTAGTGTAATATGATAGGCTGATTCGGTCAATTTATTGAGAATGACTATTGTGAATTAGCGCACCTTCTGCATTCATTCTTAACAAACTATTTCAAACTTACCTTCCTCAACAATTTAACGGCGAAATATATCTTTATGTAAAATGACAGTTAAAACAGGGTTGCAATTATAATTTTACGTGTCATTGCAGGAAAATAAACATGGGTTTTTGTCTGAAATATTTTACAGCCATTCCAAATAATTTTCTGTGTGTGTTTGTGTTTGTTTTCAAGAGGAAAATTCTGCAATTCGTGCACCGTGCAAGGGTTTTGCAAGAGCAAGAGAATCCCCCTAATGTTGTTCCCAGAACTGTTAAGGTTAACTATTCCTTTCGCAGTAGCATATACAAATTCTCTACACTTTGCAATCTCAATTGCCACACTTGGGTTTAATTTCTCATACTCGGAAAACAAAGTAATGTTGTTTATTAAGTGATCTGCTGCCTTTTCAGTGGAATTTTTTAATTTCATCATAAATTCGAACGGGCACTCTGACCGCGGTGTTGTTGCCAGCTGAGTCTGTGTCTCTTTTACTTGAACTTTCATCTTAAACGCAAATGCACGTTCTGGCTGCGTTGTCGTTGCCATCTGATCCAGTCTGTCTCCAACCTTACTTTCAACGGGAACATTCTGGTTCGAGAAGACGTGTTTTTACAAAGGCTACTGTTAAATTGCTTTCAGTGAGAGTTTCTATTGCAGTTATTACTCCATCATAACTACTCGGAAGTGTTAAAAATAAATGAGACACTTTATCCATTTTGTCTATTTTGGCTCCTGCTGCGACTAACTCAGTTACCAGATCATCAAATAAATGAAAGTGGTTCACTAGCGAAGTATCACCTTTTAATTTTAAAGACAATAATTGTTTGCGTAATGAAAGTTGAGATGCCAGGCTTTTACGCTCGTAAATAGTATCCAAATTGTCCAAAATCTGTTTAGCCGCATTCCCATTGTTGGCAAAAACTATAAACGAGTCACTCAAATATTCGATAACAAGGCTCTTGCACTTCTTTCTGCCAGTTTCACTTTCTCACTTATCACGGTTTGTTCTTTATCAATTACACTCAACAAATCGTTTTCTTCTAACAGCGCCCTTACTCTGAACTTCCAAATGGAATATTTTTCCCCGTTAAAGGGCTCTATATTCCTTTTTACTTTGTTCGTTTTCTTTTGCTGGCTCTTTAAATTTCTTAAACACTTCACCACTTAGCCGCAAATTTGTCTGGGCCCATAACCTATTGATTTTTAAAAATAAACTCCAACCAGCCTGATTCCACTTCAAGTAAAAATACACTTATCTTGTTATTACTAAAATTTTTATTGTTGATACAACAGCACGCATTCCAGGGATAAAGGGATGTCAAACTTATTCCAGTGTGAGAGCGCCTCAAAATTAGCGTTTTTTATGACATTTTTCATTGCAGCCAGATCAGAAAAAAAGCTATTTCTTGGGCATTTCAAATAAAACACCCAATTCGCATTTTCCACACCACCTATCAGGTAAGCAAAAGGGCGCGTTTCCGAAGCTATTTTTAGGTGCTCGGTTCCCCATCAAAAATTTATTTATATACAAAAATGAAAAAACAAAGCGAAAACAATTCATATTGTATAAAAAAATTAGCAAAAACAATATTACTCCATATCACAGAATTTTAATAAATTATAATACTTAAAACTATAAAAATAAACGTAGGTACAAATGCCAATATTTATGCCCCAAATTCTAATTTGTAATTAAAAACTTTTTAATCTTTATCTTTCTACCCTTGGAGCCTCTTTGTGCGAATCTGCTTAAAAAACCTTATTTTAGTATTAAATATAGTATTTAGCTCATTGCGACCACTAAAAAGGAAGATAAAAACCACAAATGTGAAACACACAAAATTTTATTCTTAAAATTGGGTAGAGATAAATCTTTATTTAAAAATTTTGCCACAAAATAAATCCTAATTCTAATAAATAGAGCAAAAACTACCTTTGGGTCACAGTCTTCATAACACAAGAAGGGTCTAATATGTTTTAATTTAGTGAAAAGAATTTCTCCTACACCTACTTTATGACAATTTCTGCCAAATTCCTCCACAAATTTTATTTCTAAATTATTAATAAATGCAACAAATTCTTCAGGCGGCTTCACTAAGTTGCATTTATCGATCTGGTTTTGGTGTATGAAGATGAATTCATTTGAAGGAATTTCATCTCCTAAATAAGGTAATGGCAGGAGGCATGTGTGCATTTTAAAAATTTTCAAATAAAGGTAGCTGCAAAAATAATTAAAAGCATTTTCCTTTTAAAAGTTAATTTCTAAACTACTATCTAAAGTAATGGATCTAACAATGGAGTGTTCGGGCCGTGGTAAACCCTGGAAATCCTGCCAAGGAAGGTTACTTAAAACGGAATCATTGCATTAAGAAGAACATTATGGCTATGTTCTGAATTAACTGTGGCTTCGGGTTCTAAAGGCAGCTCACAGTTACCTTTTGTTACGATATTTACGTAACGCAAACCTCACGACATCCTAAATAAACTAGAGAACATGAAAGGTGTAAGTCTAGTACCTTCCCTACTTCTAATCTGACCAAAAAAATGTTCTCAGCTATCCTGACATAGTCGTCTTATCTTGAGGTAAGGAAATCCTGAGTGTGACAGCAATCGTCACAATCGTCTTAAATTATTAATATTAATTAACCACCCATTGATAAATTAAAATTATGTGTTTTGTTGGTTCCTAACTTATCTACGACCCGAATTGTTTTTAAAATTTTTCTGCCTCATCTAAAAACTGGTTTTGCTCTGGGGAACTTATAAAAACTTTTTTAGTGGGTACAATGGCCTTAGTGAAACTACTATTAAAGGTATCGAATAAATTATTGAAAAAATAAACGAAATCCGCGGTATTAATAAAGATCATACTATTTGAGCTTAATTCCCTCGAGCTGTAAAGAGAAAGCATGCCTGAAGCGACCGTATTACTTAACACTTGAGACGCGAATTTAACTTTCATTTTTTGAAACGTATTGGGGTAAATATGAGCATCGGTTATGCGCACACACTTAGAGTTCTGTTTATAAAAATGGACTATATCTGACCAACATACGCGACTATTTTTAAAATCAACTTTATTTTTCTTATTTTGTAAACAGTTTCGACTACATTATAATAAATGGGGGCTATCGTAAAAAAAACATATTTCCTTACCTTTAAATGAAATAAGACCGTGCCATTGAAACACCGAACAAATTAGCTAAATTTTTAAAATTGCTACCCTGGTCACAAACAAAATGGCAAGGAACTAGCCCTATATTTTGAAGTTGGGTAATGGCTTCAAGAATATATTTCTTGAGGACATCCCCTTTACATGAGCCTCTAACAAAAGAATTAGCTAACGGGTGGGACCAAGGATCCCCACCTATACCTTGCACCATTATGGTCATTGCAGTTGTGGCTATTCTAGATGTGCGATTTTCATCGCCATAATCTTCAAGATCTATCAACTTATCAAATTTCCTATTCAGTGACATTTCATCACAAGAAACTGATATGAACTTTTGTTCGAAAGAAAATCCTTATCCTTCACCTAACTGAGGAGGAACTTTACTGCAAACTATCTCAAGAGGATCTGACTTTTCCCTAAATGAATCACTTCTTAACATTTCCCTACATCTTTCTAATTTAGTTGCCATTTGGACCAACTGAGCTTTTAAACTCCTATCCTCCTGCACTTTTTCATCTAATTTTATTTTTAAAATCCTCTTCTCTTCCCTCAATTTTTTTTCTCTCTGTCCCTGCTGTCAGACCTCTACCTGTTTGCGCGGCTTTTTCACTACTCTTTAGTAGTTCCTTCTCAAGAAGTGGCAGAGGCTCTAAAATATTATCCCGGTTTTCCCTTTCTAAAAGCGGAAGCAGCTGCCTCCATGCACCGTTTGCATTTGAGGCAGATCCTTCCATTTGGGGAAAAAATCTTCAACGCCCACTTCAATTGTTTTTTCAAAAAAAACATTTGGGGCGTTAAATATCGGTTCAATAATTAAATTGATGTCCGGAACGGCTCTCGGACGCAATTTTTTTGCGTTACGCATTTCATTAGAAAAATGCCGCTCACTCGCAAAAATGTGTTTAGGTGTTTTTTCATTCAGATCTTCAAAAACCCGTAAACGTTTGAGCCAACATTTACGGCTAATAAAAGAAGCAAAATAAAATACAAAATGTTATATATAATCATAAAATATGTTTAATAATAATAATAATAGTGCAAAAAGTGCGCATTTAATGAATATTTAAAAGTACGATTTTTTTATAACTATCATAAATATTTAATGATAAATCGTTACTTTAAAATAATTTATTTAATTAACGGCAATGGCAATAAGTTGACAGTTACGCTCTGAACACGTAGAGCGCGACAGACTGAAAGCGACATTTGTCAAATATTAAAATACACACTTTCTTAAGGGCACAGTTATTGAGGCAGCTAGTCGTACATAACATTGTCCATAAGAACGTGTGTATTTTAATATTTGCAGGTGTCGCTTGCAGTCTGTCGCGATCTACGTGTTCAGCACATCACACTTAAAAATACCCGGAATATCAATTTCATTATCCAAAATTACTATTTTAATTGCACAATCGAAACACTTGTTTTATCGAAATTTTTCACAAAGTCACAAACACTTTTTGCACTATTTAACGTTTTTTACTCACCGTTCAAGATCCGTTCCACTGTTTCGAAAGCTGAATATTCTGCCTCCCTCGCTGCAGCCAGCAGTACATTAAAAGGGCAGATGTTGTTTGCGTACAGCGAAAAATACGGTTATTTGGACGCAAAAAACCAAAGTACACTAACTCATTGCATTGTGGACACTTATGCTGCTAATGCTATGAAAATGACACACTCCGAAATGCAGAAATGGTCTAATGTTCTCAGCGAAGTTTTCCCGAAAGAAAAAGCGGTAAATATAATAAATTTATAATGCCTTTTCTAATTATAGACATCGACACAGTTTTAACATTTCATTATTAATTTTTAGTACTCTTTAATTTGAATTCATTTCATTCCTTTACAAAAGCCATTTAAGTTAGTTGAAGTGTGCAGCTTTGAATAAAACTATTAATATTTTCATTATTTTTTTCAGAGTTTCAAAATTGAAATTTTGCTTAGGAATGCACTCTGTTCCACTTCGTTGTTATATAAATAAAATAAAATAATAAAACTTGTGATTAGAGAGAGGTCTAAAAATGTAATAATCACTATATTTTATCAAAACGGTTTAACAAACTTTTTTTCATAGTAATATTTTAATATTTAGGAAGCGTACTACCTGGCGCGAAAATGTGACAAAAAAATCCCACAGTCAAATTATTTTCACGCTGGACAAACGTAACTAAAGCTGGTTTCACATCAAAACCTGTTTTAGAAGGGTTGCAGCCCATTTCATCAATTTCCTCTGGTATGTACCTTAGCCAAATTTTAAAATCATTTACTTAATTAACTTGGAAAATATTACAAAGAATATTGCGAAAAAAAGTGTTGGCTAATCACAATTGCAGTCCATGGAACAAGTAATAATGTATTGAAAACAGACATCGCAGACGAGAATTTCAGAAATTAGGGAATCGTTTTCTTAAATGTAATTTTTTTGGAATGGCCATGGTGTAATGACTACAGTGGATGTGATCTCGTAAGTATTTATTAATACCTTTTTATATTAAGTGTTTCGTTCACTTCATTTTAGTTAAACTTTCAACCTTTGCGAAATATAATTTTCCTTCATTCATATTAAATCGAAATAGACTTTGAAAGCTTATGCCCAAGAAAAGAGAACTTTTTGTTCTTAAAATTGGAAGATCTCTATAAAAAATATTGGATATATTTGAAAAAGAAATAAAGATCGTCCTTCCAGAGAATTGTACTTAAAACATTTTTACTACAAAGAAATTTTAAATGGTAAGTATTTGGTTTTAATGTTATTACTTAAATTTTTATTCAATTTATTTTTTATTAAAAAAAATTGCATTACTACAATTCTTCTTCATGCTTTGCTAACGCCGACACGTCTTAATTAGACGATAAACCTACAATAGCCGATGCTCAAAATGACTTTGACACTATCCTTGCAACACCAAATGGTATTCAGCCTAAAGTTATGGAAATAATTAATTGTTTTGCTGAAAGAAAAGAAAAATGTCAACCTAGAATTATCGCCGTTGGAACGGACATTATACGTATTTCCGAATTTTATATTTTTTGCGATGGCATTAAATGGAAGTGGAATTATCGTATGTTTTTAATACTGAATACTCACAAAGAAGTAAACAAGTATGGAGATTTTTTGAGCAATTTTTTTTGACTAAAATCGGAGGATTTTTCATCCGTGGCAAACCTTTTAAGCAAACTAGTATAATAAGTTTTACTTATATATGTACACATGTCTACTTTTCACGTAAAATGCGCCTACTACTTTGCTTCATTTGTACAAAAACTTAGCGAACACCGAATGACCTGATAAAACATTTGAAACCAGATCATGGCGTCCAAACAATTTATGAATTTATTTGTAAGGAAGAAAAATGTAATCAAATATAATAATAATAATAGATTACAGCTTCATCTAAAGAAGCATACTAGAAATAACTTTCATTGATCAATTACTTTTACCAAATTACAATTATACAGCCTTAAGTAACCTCCAATTGTTAATTAAACAGCATAACTGTTGCGTGAAGCGACTTTATAAATCTAAAAATATTGTTTTAGAAATAAATTTGTAAAATTAATTAAATAATTTTGAATATATTATAAAATATTTTTATATCATGTAAAATACTTACCATTTTTATATTAACAAACACGTCATCTACCGCCAATGTATTAGAATACTCTATTACTATGAATTATGAGATTTCTGAATTATAACTACATATAGTACTTACCCCTTTTTTATATACATACTCACCACTAGTTTAAGCCGTTAGGTTAAGTTTTAAGCTAAGCCATGAACTCCGTGTAATAAAGAATTCAATTGTACGAAAACCATAATCGAGAACGGTCGTCTTTTTAATCGGCATTTTTCAAATTCGCTAAGGCACAGGCAATTCGCACGTTTAAAGTAAATCACTCATCCCAGTTAATTTATACTTCTCAAAAAAGCTTGAGAATTTTTCAATAACGATACATACCAAAGTTTATTTATTTAAATCTACAATAAAAAAGTTAGTACCTTTAATATATTAATGGTCATTTAGATTCGAGACTATATAGTACACCAACTTCACAAGCAATATGCAAGAAACATTACCTCTAGAATGAATATTTCATTGACTTTAGCTATAAAAATATTTTTCCAACAATAATACACAATTAAAAGTACTGAAAATATTAAACCCGAAAATAGAGCATACTTAAATTATTTAGTGCCAGATTTGAATTTATATAAAACAACAACTGAAATCTTTTTTCAAGGCACTACATTTCATATTGGTCAGATAGACACAGTCTCTCAAATTGACGATATAAATATTTATGAAGTAATACATTTTTTAATCAAAGATATTACTGTAAAAATCTTTGTTAAAAATTTTCATTATATAAGTTTCTAATTTTTAATAAAATTATCAATCGTATTTAATTGGTAATTCCAGCAATATACAAGTATATGGCATAATAATGGGTTGTCAAAAAAGTCTTGCGGTATTTTCGCTAGTTGGCGCTGAAAGCGCGTAGTTCTATTTTTATTCGTCACATCGGGTCATGCTATACCTTTTTGGAAAGCTCATTTCACGCGCTAACACGTGTTTGATGCCGTTTCTTTTAAGTCGTTCGTGAGTTATAGCGTCGCAAACATGGAGCAAAATAAAGAAAATTTACGGCATATTTCACAGTACTACTACGATAAAGGCAAAAATGCATCTCAAGCCGCCAATAAAATTTGTGCAGTTTATGGACCCGATACAGTTTCCATTTCCACCGCACAACGATGGTTTCAACGTTTTCGTTCTGGTGTAAGGTGGTCGAAGATGCGCCACGCTCCGGAAGGCCTGTCTTCGAAAATTGCGATAAAATCGCTGAATTGGTCGAAAGAGACCGGCATAGTAGCAGCCGTAGCATCGGTCAAGAGCTGGGCATAAGTCATCAAAAATTCTTTTCAATTTCAATAAAAAAAACTCCATTACAATTTAAACATTTAGTTGGGCCACCAACACATTTTTATGATCTCAATAATAGACTTAAAGTTTTAAAGCCGAAAAAATACTGGCTCTGTGTGTATTGACAGTTGCCCACAAAACGTTTGGTTAATTTTTACTAAATGTTGTTAATATTATTTACCTTTGAAAATTTGATTTATATGGTAAAAAACAAACATTATCTAAACAAATGCTATTATTTTGTAATTTTTGTATTATATTTTGAAGTATATAAAAATTTTTAATAAATAAAATAATAAATAAACCAAAAACGACTTTCTATTTACTTATAGTAGGAAATCCATTGAAACTTTAAAGACATCTCTTTGAAAATATCAACAAGGGTATCTTCACAATAATATACGATGTCTCTTTGGAAATATCAATAATAACATTTTCACAGTAATACGTGACATTTCTTTGGAAATATTTAAAGGATTTTCTCTACAAATATTATATATGAAGAACTTCTTATTAGAAAAAATCTATAGAGACATCCGCTCATTTTTGTTCTATTTTATTAGGTACTTTTCGCTCTGTGTATAGTACTTATCTGTATCTGGCGGATTCTCGCTACAACAATGAGCGCCTCTTGGAAGCAAACAACAATTGAACTTGCTGGCACAAACGGGTCGATGTGTGTAGTTTGCAGTGGTGGGAGCTGGGAAGGAGTGATTACTTCGAAAAATTCCTCGGTGGGATCGTCATTTTGCGCACCTGGGCACCCATCGTTTGATTTCGCAGTATATGTTTGCTCGGTTTCCATTTAGCGTGTATTATTAAACCTAAGGGGTCACCAATTATGTGGGAAAATATAACTCCACATAGAATGTTAATATTAAATACAATATATTACAATTAAATAAAATGAGTGAAAATAATGAAGAAATTCGCTATATTTTGAAATTTTTGTTTAAAAAAGAGAAGAATGACACGCCATGACAAGCCACCAATGAAGTTTACGGAGCCGATGCGGTATCAGTTTGTATAGCACAACAATGGTTCGCTTGCTTCCGTTCTGGAAATTTCTATGTGAAAGATGCGCCTTGCTCTCGTCGACATATCGGTTAAAAAGTCGATGAAATTATGGAAAAGATTGACCAGGACCGACACATAAGCAGCCATTACATCGCTAAGGAACTTAACAATCATCATCAAGCGGTTTTGAACCATTTAAAAAAGGCTGGCTATAAAAAGAAGCTCGTCGTTTGGGTAAAACAAAATTTGTCTGTGAAAAATTTAATGGTTCGAATTAACATCTGGGATTCTTTGCTGAAACGAACGAACCATTTCTAAAGCGAATAGTAACATGAGACGAAAAGTAGATCAAATACGACAATAATGTGCGAAAAGATCAAGGTCCAAGCGTGGTGAAGCTCAACAAATGGTCGCAAGGCCAGGATTGACGCCTCGAAAGGTTATGCTGAGTGTTTGGTGTGATTCTAAAGGAATCATCCACTATGACTACTCCGGCCTGGTTGAATGATTGATTCTACATTTTACTGTCAACAACTGATGAGATTGAAGCAAGCAATCGAAAAAAACGGCCAGAACTGATCAACAGAAAGGGATTCTTCTTCCATCAGGACAACGCTAGACCATTTTTGATGACACGGCAAAACATGGGAGAGCTTGGCTCGGATGTTTTGATGCATCCACCTTGCACCATCGGACTACCATTTGTTTCGGTCAATGCAGCACTCCCTTCATTGAGTAGAGTTGGTTTTAAGAGAAGCCTGTGATAATTATTTGTCGCAGTTGTTCGCGAAAAACCAGAAAAGTTTTATACTGATGACAAAAAGTGGTCAACCAAATAGGTACATATTTGGTTCATTAAAGTTTATTCCAAATATAAAAAAAAAAAAAATAAGTTGAAGTTTGATTAAAAATACGAAAAGTCGTTTTCGACTATCCATAGTTAATATAGTTGTGCTCAGTGACAACGACGCGAAATATTTTTGGTTCTGTGTTAAATTTCATTGCGACCTGTTGCTTTTGTGAAGTTAAGTTTACAGACTTTAAGAATTTACTGAAGAATGGAATCCAGATATTGGGTAAGTATGCAAAATCAAATACTGGATTCTAAATCCACACTTTGCAGTCAAAACAATCCTTTTACATTTACTTGTCTATATAGACTGCGTGAACAAATGATTGAGCATGAAATGGTTGCATCCAGTGACCCTGAAGATGAAGCAAGCTTTGATGGTGATGCTAACTTTGAACTGAAGGCGGAAGAAAATTCGTCTCAATCAATCAATTGCTAGTGGTGGCCGGAGGACGTCGGTGAAAGGACTGTAACTTATTCCACCGAATTGTTTGTTAAAGATCATCTGATAAGCTGGAAGTGAAAATATTATTGGAACAAAAACGGAATGACTTCTCATGCTTTTCATCGTATTTCGCAAATTCGTGATACCTTTGATTTATGTCTTACAGAAGTTTTGAAAAAGAATATGATTTACTACAGCAATTTGAAAGGAAACGCTATCTCGAATGTTTTCTAGCTATAGATGAAATTGAGTTCGATGTCTACCTCGGACTTCTTATCCTTTAGAAGTATTATTTTTGATTTTTATATCTCTATAATCTTTATTTATTATATAATGAACATATATATTTTTAGGAGCTTACCGCTCATACGGTGAAAGTCTTAGTTCACCGTGGGATATATTTCGTGGTAGATTTATATTGAGAGCAACTAAGTCTATATATAGTATATTTATAACTATTTAGCATTATTTCCCGTGGACCAGTATTTGATGATTGGCAGAAAGATTATTTTTATGATTAGAACAAAGGGGAGATAAACTTCCGAAATGCGAACAGCTTATTTCTTTCCGAGGTAGACGTCCTTTCAAAATGTATTCTGACACCGCGTTTTGTCTGTAGTTTCAAATTTAGGGAAAACTTTAACATAGTCAGATAGAGGAGTTCGAGTTCAAATTACTTTTGCACTAATATTTTTCGTTATGTAGAGCAAAAATAGTTTTAATTCAATATTAAACTTATTGCTCAATTCTATTCATTTGACGATAACAAAAGGGTTGAAAGCAGTCAAATAATCAGTGTTACCTTATCGACATCTTTTGTAGTTGAACTGAAAGATACCTAGAAAAATAAAAATAAAGATATTATCTGGTCATACCTCCAACCGTAAGTTCTTTTTCCAAATTTGCTTTCGTCAATTTGTACATTTTTCCTAGGGCCACCAATTTCACCTGCCCCCTCCAGATGTTGGACATACCGCTTTACGGCAGTAGTTATAACCAGTCACATATGGTAGCGCTAGTCCTGACTATGCTATTTTTTCGAACTTCCTCCTGCGACCAATGTTATCCGTAACAAAACATCATATAAAATATTTGGGACAAAGTTATTTTAGCGTTCGCGCACCAAGTCCCCTTGGACAGTTTTTTTTTGGCAAATTTTCCCCATCGAAGAAGGAAAAAAAGGCTTTTACTAAGTGCATAACTTGCCAGCAATCTGTTTATCCATCACAACGGCACACAAGAAGTAAACGATAATATATTGTTGTCACCTTTACAAGACTAAAAAAAACTTTTTTCAATAAAAATATATAGGGTCATAATATGATCCGAACATAACATGTGTAATTTTTTTCTAACGTAGGAGCAGAGTTAAGGACGTTTGTGTACAAATTAATTCCCCAGCGTTGATCGGAAGGATTTTAAACTGATAGAACAGCTTTCGATCTGATGAGGGCCAACATGGAATTTGTTTACTTAATAGCTAATAAATTTGTAACGAAAATGGAAATATTATATTCTCTATCATCTCAATTAATAATTCACATAATAACCTTTCATTAGCAATATACATAAATATATTTTATATGCAATATAAGGAGACTTTATAAGTAAACAATTTTCTAGAGGAATAACTGCTAAAAGACCGTAAAAAGATTGAAATATCGATAAAAAGGTTACAACATTTTTCCGAAATCTCCTCCCTTTGGTAAACTTAGAGAAGACATTTAAAATTGCAAACCATTCTGTCTTCTGAGTCTTTCAATGCACTTTTTCATTAAGAAAAAACACAACCATATGCATAAAAATGAAAATATATCTTACGTAATCTAATCTACTTTAGCTGTTTGGCAAATATTTGGTGAGCAAATAATACAAAGAAAAGGGTCCGTGAATTGGTATGCGATAGATACTTAAGGGGTTATATACGTATACAGTTAGGAGGTCGAAAAAAGGCATTTTTCAGGAATTTTTTCTAAGCAAGCTATTTGGTTTATTGATTTGAAACTTGGCAGATATATTATGACAACCTTAAACTACATTAACATATTTTTTATTGCCAAAAATAATTATCGGGAGCGTTGATATTGCCAATTTTGCAGAGGTCCGCAAAAAAAGGCCTCTTGCGGTGAGCACGATATCTCCGGACTTGATCATCTAAAATGCAAAAACCAAATAAATTTTATTAATATAATAAATAATCTAGTGATTAATAGAAGGAATTAGCAAAAAAAATGTTTGACACCATGGCGGCTACTCAAAGCAAAAGGTTCGATTTTCGACTAAAATTCGGGTCTTTAATTGTTTATGTATAAAGATAAGAAATTTTCATCGGATGGCGAAATCCTTTTATTAATTATTAAAACGTATAGTTAAGAAGCTTGTGTCACCGATCGGTTTAGCCATTTCTGAGAAATTTTGCTCACCGACTTTGAAAACTCCGTTTCGAGAAAAACGAGTTTAAAGTTTTGAAAGCACTTTACAAGTAGTCGGCGTGCCTTCACTAATGTGTCTATTAGAGTGATTCAAAAAAAAAATTTTTTTTTTTTCGTTCCGTACTTGGAAAAATAGGTTCTTAGACACCTCTAAGAAAGCCTCTCCAAACATGAGTTTTTAATTGTAACGGGAAGGTCCTCCTACATACAGTTTTCTATTTTTTCTTATAATTAGATAGAAAAATTTATATCTCGCTTCCAACTACTTGAAAAAATATCTTGTTCCTTGGATTTTGTAGGAAATTGAATGTTTGGTCTATTATCAAACAGACAGTCGTCGCACTCGCGAATTGGCTCTGTTGATAGTCACAACTTCGAAGTCGTAGGTAACTTCGTCTATCTTGGTACCAGTATTATCACCCTCGGAATCCAACGCAGAATAACTCTAGAAAACAGGTGTAAGTTCGGACTGAGTAGGCAATTGAGAAGTAAAGTCCTTTCTGACGAACAAAAACCAAACTCTATAAGTCACTCATTATTCCACCATTATGCCGTGTACGATGGCGTTTCGAGAGAAAGTATGGTTTATAGTCCTTTGCACATTGGCCACGGCGAATACCGCAATCGATCGGATTGACATAGTTCAGCGAATTAAGAGACAGTGGCTACGCTGGCTAGATTACGCCATCCGAATGGATTAAAACACTCCTGCTCTGAGAGTGTTTCTGGCAGTTCCCGCCGGGGGAAGGAGAGTGGAATAAAGAGATTGGGTGGAACCTGACTACATGTGGAATCTCCAGTTGGTGCCAAGCAGCGAAAAGGAGCAACGACTTGTGCGCTATTGTAAACTCGGGTATAACCGCGTAAGCAGTGTCTACGGCAATAAAGAAGAAGAAGTCTCTCAGTGTTTGAGGTTACACACGCTATTATTTCTTTAAGAAAGCGCTCATTTATTGGAACTGCCGATATCGGATTACTATGGCATACATATAGCTCCCATGCAAACTTTAATTATGTCCTTAAATGACATATCTTCATGAAACTTCACGAAACTTGATTTAAATTATTTCCCAAGGCAACAGTATTATTTTTGAAGTTTTTGTTCAGATTGGACCTTTATAGCATATAGCTGTTATATAAAGTGATGGTGCAAAATCCAGTCCTTGTATGGCTAACTTTTTTAGCTGACAAGATATCTTCACATATTTTGTATGATTTATTGCCTAAAGCAACAATATTTTCTCCGAAGAAATTGTTCAGATCGGGCTACTCTATCATATAGCCGTACAAATTGATCGATCACAATTAAGTTTTTGTATGAAGTCTTTTGTATTTATGGATTTCTTGTTTCTTTATGCTTATGTGAAAAATAATTCCGAGCCGTAAAAAAACACCCTGTAATGTATTGCTTGGTTACCTGGCCATCATTAGACACTTATTTGGCTTAGTAACTTAATTTCAATTTCGGTCAATTATTATGAATTACTTTCTAATTAATGATCGGGAAACACGTAGAAGTTTCTGCTGAGCCGAAGATGGCAATCAATGCGCTGTGTTCACCAATAATTTGCTTATTTATATATTTGTTTCCACCAACAAACCGCTTATTAATTGAAACATGAGGTTTGCGGCGAAATATGAAAAATGCAAAATATGATTACTAATTCTCATTACAGTAGGTGTGTTGACATTCTTAAAGCCGCCTTGTGGCGCCTAAAATTATACACCTCGCTAAGAAATGCTAATTTAGTGGCGTCGAAACTGTTGAAAACGCAAAATTCTCCGCCACTTAGCTCTTCCGCGCGCCTGCCCTTGCCGACGAAGTGATGAACCGAGCCGCCGTTGATGTTTATGAATTTCATTAGCATAAATTGAATGGCGGCAGCAGCGTTGGTGGCGCCTCGGCTGCTGTTGTTGTGGGCGTTCGCTGCGGCTTGTATAGATTTGCAGCTACAGATTAATGGCTAAACACTGTTTATCTATTCATGTTTACTTATTTATTTATGTGTGCGCAAGTAGCATAATTAAGTAAATTACATAGATTACAATGCATTAATTTGAATTATTTGCAGGCGCAAGTTTGGGAAGAAAATGAAAAGGCCACCGTGGCGAAACGTGTTAAGAGCAGGTGAGGATGGTTATAGGGGCTCCATTAAAGTGAAATTGTAAGCTTAATTTACGAGCAGTATTTGCATTTTTAGCAGATTGAGGCAACAGGCGGCTGTTATTATTGACGATACGGAGCTGACTTATCGATGGCTTTTTGCTGGTTTTTGCACCTATATCTTGTTAGAGCCTTTTCTTAGCACTTTATATTTCGATAAATTTATTCTTGGTCCCTAAATGATTTTTTCTGCATCATTTAATTCAATCAATTCGAGCAATTTACCTATTAGATCGACTTCTACTCCTTTAATACTTCTGAAAACTATTTTTCCGAAGGTAAGGTCGTGGCTGGCCTTGTTATGGTTTTGCCCTGATTCAGGTGGTGGTTGAAACTCTTCAAACCATATTTGATAGTCGTCTTCCAAGAAAAGAAGTCCCCGTGTACAACACACAAGCGCTCTTTGCAGGATATTTTTACCAAACTCAAGAGTCGATTCACTGACAGATCTTGCTCTTTTTTAATTTTTCAAGAATCCACTCACAACGCTGCTTCCACTACCGTCAAAACAAAGCTATGAGTTCGATTCGACTGAGATTTAGACAATAGCCATCTAGAAGAACATACTACATTATAGTACGTGACTCTTCCGTTGCGCCATCTGGCGTTTAGACTAAGTACTTATTACGCTGTCCTCATGAGCTCTCCACTCCAGCGTAAGTAATAGAAATTAGTTTGATTTAAGAAAATAAATCTAAAATTTAAACTCTTTCCCCTTTAACTAGGGGCCAACCACATTATTTAGGGATGCTCAGCAAACATCACTCGACAGTCTCAAATGTAAGCAACTACACTACCCCTAAAATACCACCAGCTGCTACATTTATGCGCTTATCTTATATCAATAAGCAAAGTATTTTAGTATCCTAAACCAAGCAAACAAACGACCGTCGCTCAAAATGCCATTCGTGTCGCCCCGGCGTTCGCCGCGACCATGGTCAGTAGAGATATCCATTTGGGTCGCCTTTTCTTGCTCCATTCCTCGGTGTGTACGGTCGAGTGTAGTACGCCAGCTACAACCTTCTAAACCCAAGTGACTTAAGAAAATTGAGTATGAAAATATTGACATAAAAAGCATGTGTACACATTGGCCCTAACCCCAACCCACTCTCGCCCCTCATTCGGCTTCGGCACACTTGTTTTCACAGTTATGCTGGCGTTGCAATGCCACTTTTCTTCAAACTTTTCACACCCACTACTACCACTTCAGTTGTGTACTTTTTTT
Source organism: Bactrocera tryoni (assembly GCF_016617805.1). Lineage (NCBI taxonomy): Eukaryota > Metazoa > Arthropoda > Insecta > Diptera > Tephritidae > Bactrocera > Bactrocera tryoni. Next base: position 38,791,887 of record NC_052501.1, read on the forward strand.
GCGTACTGTTACAAAATATTTTGCTCTCAGCAGCCATTTTAAACGGTAAAGTGAGTAAAGTAAGGACGGATACAAGGCGTAAAGCACAAAAGTAAAGAGAGTACTAGTATATATGTTTGTATATGAAGCGGGTATGTGGCATGAATGGGTTAGGTAATGCCAGGAGGAGAGGGCTCAATGAAATTGCCAAGTGTGCTGGTTAGTTTTACATTGCGTGAGGGTGAGAATGAGGGAGTTCGAGCTGCGACTTGCAGTTGACTGACATCTGCATTATGGCGTGTTGTGTAATTCGCTCGCTTCCGCCAACTGTGGCGTCTTTTTGTGTGCAATCTATGTGTGCTTGCCGTTATGTGCGATTAGTTTAAAGATATCTTCATTTCGTTATAAATATCTGCTAATAAATGAGTTTGAAAGAGGTTTAATTTCTTGTGTGTGTGGTGGCGAGATGTGAAGAGATAACGCTTTAAAGATTTAGTGCAACGAAATGAGCAACGGACGACTTTATTAATTTGTGGTAAAAACCAAAATGCAATTCAGGGTTTAGTCAAAGTAAACTTTAGGTTTTGTATATGAATTTTCCATTCAAATCACCAAATAAGATGATTGTTGGACTTAGATTTCCGCATAGCTTTTCAAGAGATTGTGGTAGCTCTTAAGAGTGCGATGTTCGTTATAATACAGAAAGATTCGACTTAGGACAGAATTGAAGGTTATCGTACATTACCAATTCAGGGTTTTCTTTTTTTTATAGTAGAAGGAAACATCGAAAGCCGGAGTGTAATCTTTAATCCGCTAAACCTAACCTACTCACATCTAATGTTTCTCCCACGAGATCACTGGACTATGACTTCATGGGGGAGAAAAAGACATTAATTATCCTCTACTGTCCGGACTAAATGACGCCTAATCTGTGGTAAATGTCTCAATCTTATCAGAATTAGAGCAGCCGCTGCGCTGACAGCTTTCCATTTTACAGAGGACTCGCAGTGCAGTCGAATTTTCCACTGTGAGACTACTTCCAAGTGTAGTTTTCAGCTTTTCTAGAGTCCTCTATCACTCTGTACACGTCGGATAATATTGACTAAAGTCATAACGATATTTATATAAGTAGCTTCTAAAGCACCCACGGCTACTGAGTATTGAGGTCAGTTGGAAATCCAGGACTAAATCTTTGTTGTCTATCTATCCACGAATGTATGTCCGGAATTAGTCCGTAGGTCCACCGTCCTTTGGACGAAGTTTGCCATCGCTTTTGATTTTCTCCTTTTCTTTTTGCTGCTGTAGACGTTTCTCGTTAGGCGTATATTCGTGCCTCAACAGCGCTGTTTGCTTTGGTTCGGAAACTACTTATTGCAGAAAGCCTATGTACTGCTTTAATTGGTCTAGCATATGATTTTATGTCCAGCGCATGTATCCATATTGATCGATGAAACATATCAATGAAATTTGTGAAGCTTCCGGAGAGAATGCTATATCAGTTTGTGAAAGATGCATCTCGCTGTGGCCGACGCTTCGTTGAAAAAGTCGATGAAATTATGGAAAATATTGACCAGAACCGTCAACTAAGCAGCTATGATATCGCTAATGAACTTAACTTTCATCATCAAGCGGTTTTGAACCATTTAAAAAAGGCTGGCTACAAAAAGAAGCTCGTCGTTTGGGTAAAACAAAATTTGTCTGTGAAAAATTTAATGGTTCGAATTAACATCTGTGATACTTTGCTGAAACGAACGAACCATTTCTAAAGCGAATGGTAACATGAAACGAAAAGTGGATCAAATACGACAATAATGTGTGAAAAGATCATGGTCCAAGCGTGGTGAAGCTCAACAAATGATCGCAAGGCCAGGATTGACGCCTCGAAAGGTTATGCTGAGTGTTTGATGTGATTCTAAAGGAATTATCACTATGAGCTGCTCGAGCCTGGTCGAACGATTTATTCTACATTTTACTGTCAACAAATGATGAGATTGAAGCAAGCAATCGAAAAAAACGGGCAGAACTGATCAACAGAAAGGGTTTCGCTAGACCACACACATCTTTAATGACTCGTCAAAACCTGGGAGAGCTTGGCTCGGAAGTTTTGAGTCATCCACCATATAGTACTGACCTTGCACTATCGGACGATCATCTGTTTCTGTCAATGCAGAACTCCCTCAATGGAGTAAAGATGCCTGTAAAAAAACCAGAAAAGTCTCTGGCGAAAAAATGGAAAAACGTGGTCGACCAAAATGGTACATATTTGGTTCATTAAAGTTCATTATAAATATAAAAAAAGTTGAAGTTATATTAGAAATACGAAAAGACTTTTTTGACTACCCAATATCTATGAAGTTACTGGAAGATATTGGAATAGAATGAAAACTAATTTCAAATACAACTAACCTTCAAAAGGCACATTTTTAAAATTCGAAATTGTCAGTGGAGATGATTCTTGGATTTATAGGCCAAACTATGTAACCCCTGGTTGCGGGGATCAAATCATATTTGAGAAATACACCGTTTCTGACAAAAGCGTAAAAATAAATCACTTCGTATAAAAATGGTAATAAACACTTAAGAAAAAAAAGAGAGAAGCACTAAAAGTTATTTTAAATGTACTGCCCACATACTTGTTCTGTAAGCAACTGGTAACGAACGCAGCTCTTAGACTGAGGGAAACTTCCCTATTGTTCGACTGGAATAAGAAAAGGGATTCTAAGATATTTAGCAAGTTCCCTTTTTTATCTAATACCATGGATTTTTGAAATCCGTTTGAATTAAACTTAAATTCGGACCCTTCCCTTTCAGAGAAAAATGGGACAGTGGTGAGGTTGACAGAGGGATAAGCATCTAAATGGATGGATTCAAACTAGATAATTGAGTGGGAATTTGTGTTTTTCAGCAAAATCACACTTTAGAATCGCTTTCCTACTTTTCGGACCACTGCAGTGCCTACTAAGTCCATAAACTGGATGAAGGAGTACAGACTGGCGGTTAGAATCACAGTCGATGGCATCGAAATTCCGACTGTCAACAACCCTAAGATTTTGGGGCTGCACTTGACGACTGCGATTATTTCCAAAGTAGAGAGCCGCAACGAAATCCTTTAGTCGCTTCAGACTTACCAGAATAGGGAACTACGTACGATAACATGATAGCTCTTGATTTCACCTGTCGAACACCTAGATAGTGAGGTCTGCATGCTTCCGGTTAAGAAACTTCTTCTCCAAGTAGTTACTGCTGGGATGTTATCGCAGAAGCGGAACCGCCTCTTAACAGCATCAAGAGGATTCCTTGAACAATACGCCGATCACACTTCAAACGCAACTAACTTCAGACACGTACTGAGAGCCAATCAGAGTGAGACCATTAACATCTTCACTCCTCGCAGTGAATATCGTATTTGTACTACCAGCCATTGTAAATGACGGGTTCGAGTTGCCTCGAGAAACTAGAGTGATCCTTACGAATCTTCGTTTTGGATATTGTAGCAGGCTAACCTCCTACTTATTGAGAATTGGGTCCAATATTTCAAGTATATGTCCTACGTATAATGAATCATCGTATAATTTTAACTACCTCTTTCTTTGATTAATGAATCCTACTCGTCTAATGCCGTTCTTCCTATTACCTGATCCCTCGGAACAGCTCGTTTCCTCGGCCTCCCGTTAGATAACTTCAATGAAAAGCAAATTGAACCTTACCACACAAGAGGGGATTAGTATAAAGTCTTCTATAAGGAAAGAACTCTACTTGGAAGGTGGTTTGTCTTTAGAGATTTATTGATTGATAAGGACAGAACGAAAGAGAAATATAAGGTCTTAACAAGATCAAAGATTTTTTAAGTTAGGTTTATAAGGTTGTGGCAGTTTAGGATGTTTGTTCCTAATGGATGGCGGAGACATGGAAGATATATTAAACCTCTTCATCCCAATTCATGTTTCAATTTTGTAACTTTATTTCTGAATTAACAAAGGTATTTTAACTTTATATATTATATAACTTGTGATGTTAAGGGGTGTTGCTTGTTAATTTTGGGTTGCTTAAACCGAAAATTATGGTAAAAGTTTCCAAACACGTATGATTTTTGTATCGCATTCAAGGCGGGTAGGGGTCAAAGCAACACCATTTACTAAATGACAAAAAAAGCTGTGCGTGGTGGAAAATTTTTGAACTCAAAGTCATAATTAGTATACCTCAAATACCCCACAGACCTCTTAGCACATCAGTCATAAATTTTCCTTCAGAGTTTTTGAGAAGTGTGATTATAAATAAGAAGCAATGCAGTAAAAATCACTTGCTGATACGAGTACTGTTACTAAAATAACTATTCGATTTAGGAACTCAAAAAAGTTACTCACACATCCGGCTTTGCGAAACAAAGGTTCTTCCCGTGGCGTAAAACAAAAACAAATACACAGATATTTATAGTTAATATACACGAGTATGTGCATGTATGAGTCAACTATAAATATCTGTGTATTTGTTTTTGTTTTACGCCATGAGTCTGCATCTGGCAGCTGAAAAGCTCAACATTTTGAGAGCCTTTTAAAAGGAATTCGATATTTGGCCGCAGCGCCGTGCAAAATTGATGAAAGGTCAGGAGGCATTCTATTGAACGCAAATGTCATATGCAAACACTTGCTTTGTAATTACCACGGCCAATACCTGCAAACACACACATATTTGTATGTATGTATGTGTAAATTTCGGAGAATTTACTCGCTTTGAAGTTAAAATTGAATGCAATTTTTTGAATACAATATTAATTTGGATAGGCATAAATATTTGCATAACGAAAATATATAGTATACTATAAGTAGTATAGTGGAGGAACCACATGGAGGGACCATTTGATGTTGGAAAGGCATTGTTTCATATTATGTTTGCAAGATGTTGGGCCTCGTAAACGGCAGCGATTTGACGTTTTATGCCCAACCAAGACTGATGACGAGATGATGTATCAGAAAAAGCCAAGGTGAGTCTGTCCATCAAAAAAGTGAAGAGAATAGTTTTCTACACGGATTCATTTAAAGCGACAGGAAATACGAGCGGTCAACTTGGAGCACCGTGTATTTTATCTGCATTCTCAGAAGAACTAAATTTTTTGAAGCGTCTTTGAAAGTTCTCTTTGTTATTAGTTGCCCTTAACGAAATTCTATGATGATAATTAACATATTGAACGCTGAACCTTAAATTACGAAAGGGTAAATAGTAAGCCCTTTTAATTTCGAAAACCCATTGGTCGACATATTTTGTTTCTATACCGGTATGACTGTCAGTGACACTCTGTCAATTTTCACAACAAACTAATCATTAGTATTTAGTTTACGTTTATCCTTCTGAAGTACATAAGACGGCGGATTTTACGATGAGTGAAATTATTCAACAAAGAAGTTCAATTAAAGTTTGTTTGCGGAGTCAAATTTCTAGTGCCGAAATGTTCAGAATGTAGAAAAAGGTCTTTCGTGATAATTGTTTGTCGCGAGCATGTGTTTCTGATTGGTACAAATTATTCGAAGAGAGTCCAGAACGCGTTGACGACGAATAACACCCAGGACGGCAATCAACATCAATTGATGATCAACAATAAAGAAATTGATGGTTGAAAATCGACGATTATGAGTCTGAGATCTTACTAGCATCGTTGGAATATCACAAGGATCAGTGAAAACCATTTTGAAAGATTATTTTGGCCTAACAAAGTGGAAGCACGATTGGTTCCAAAATCTCTCAATTTTTTTCAAAAACAGCGTCGCGTTAACGACTGTGAAGCAATGCTTTCCGGCTAAGAAGATTTCACGAAACGTATTAATACTGACGACGGATCTTAGACTTGTGCCTAAAACCCGGAAACAGACGATCAATCGGCCGAATATCGTGGCAGAAAAAACCACGTCAAAACAGGTCAAAAATCAAGGTTATGTTGATAGATTTCTTCGTTTATCGCACTCCGAATTCCTTCCGACCGGGCAAACTGTCAACAAGGACTACTATTTGAGTGGTCTGCGTCGCTAACGCGAAGCTAGTGGTAAAAAGAGACCGAAATTATTGATTTTTTTTAATTATGAATAAAGTCTTACGAAATTTAAACTCTTGCAACCAGTTGCTACAGAGTATTATCGTTTTGTTCACCTAACGGTTGTACGTATCATCTGAAACTAAACGAGATAGTTATAGGGTTATATATATAAATGATCAGGATGCCGAGAAAAGTTGAAATCCGGTTTAATGCACATATGTATCTCCTAATCCACTTAATCAACAACTACAAAATTTGATTACAAATCTTATGAGAACTTCTACCTACAGTGTGAAAATGGATGAAATCTGAGGATAACCCCGCTCACTCCCCATATAAGGGTACTGTTAAAAACTACGAAAAGAACGATAAATCAATAACTAAACACTGCAGAGATATTAAATTTTACCAAATTAGACAATGGACGTGGTATCGCCCACATATTGCTGAAATCCCATATCTCGAGACCCGATTAACCGATTTCGTGAAAATTTAGTATATGGCATTATTATTACATTCTTATGTCACATTGTGAAAATAGACGAAATCGGACCACAACCACGCCTACCTCTCATATAGCACGATTTTAAATTCCACTTGATTCTTTCACTTTCCAGTACACAAATCAAGAAGCCACTAATATAACGGGTTAAAACTTTGCACGAATAATGTATTTAGTGAGTGCCATCTTATGACCAAAAATTGTTTAAATCCAATACTTTATATGATTCGTTTTACTCATTTTTATTCATGTTGGTTGCAAGAGTATAAAATGTTCGGTTGCGCCCGAGCTTAGTCCTTCCTGACTTGTCGCATTGTTATATATGAAATTCGTACGAAGAGTTGCCACCTGTTTGAAATTTCGGATATCTGATTCGGTAGCTTCAACGAGTATTGGGATTCTAACTAATTTCCTTTAAGTTGGCATATACGTGCAGATAAAAATTTCTTAGACCCGTTTATTATACTTTATACATATATGTAATTTGTTGTAACAGAGATTATAAAAGTTTTGTTCACCCAAAACTAATCGAGATAGGTATAAAGACCATATATAAAAATAAGTATGATCAGTATGACTAGACGATGACTTTTGGTTATACTTGTAGTTTTTATTCAAACTGGCTGATTCAAACTAAAAAAAGACTTCTTATACCCTTTTATAAAAATGCTTTTGTGAAGGGTATTGTAGCTTCGTTGCAGCGAATGTGAACAGTTTTTCTTGTTTTCTTTGCAGAAAAATCAATTTGCAAATAGTCTTCAATGAATATTTTCGCTAGGTTAGGGTTTGGAATAATAAAATTCTTACCTTTGTCAATTTTTATTTTGTTATTATCACTCATCATGCAACTCAGTCAAGCAAATATAATTCTCAGAACGTCGGCGTAAAAATTATGTTAATACAATACCACATACATACGGTGTTATACCTGAACCACTTAATATTTGCTATAATAACTATTTTGCTAAATTTTAAATTTATAAAAAGTATTCTGTAAATTACATAAATTTTCTTCACTTTTGTTAGATAAATTGTGTGTTATGCACTCGAAAAAATCCTGAATTGAATTAATTTCATATTTTGCATGGCAAATTGAATTTCGTTGACTGAAATGGCCTCTGTGTGCGCCGAAACCGCAACAAGTGGCGAGTGCCTTTTGTTGACTCGCACGGCTGGGTCGACAAAGAGAAAGAGGAAACCGTCAAGTACTACAAAAAAATCTTTGTTATTTACACAAAGCCAACGCTTAGAACGGTAGAACGTAAATATAAGCAAATTTGATTATTTATTATTCGATAATTTTCGCGCAGCCGCTTCTTTTGGCTCTACTCGCTCGTCCTGCACGTATTACTATCCGCCCACCTTTTTTAAATTTATTTACAAGTCCAGCGAGTTTTTAGATAACGGGTTTTCTACCTTTTTTTACCTTCTGTCGCACTTTTTCGTGCGAAATTCGCTTTTAAATGAAAATCGCGCAAACGCATTAAATGCATTCGCCGGCGAAAGGCATAGTTTTATAAAAAGTAATTTATGGCTTTTTTTAGGTTTCGTTGTTGTTATAGTATATACCTACGTTGCATACAATAAAAACACAATAAAAACTTCGACTTCGCTGGAAAGTGTAACAAATCATAAAGAATCCATAAAAAAAAATTTAATATGTGTTAAATCGTTTTTTACCACCGGTTGCGAAAAATTTATGACCACCATTTTAATATATTTAATATCGGAACAATTTGGGCACGAAAATATTTCGCTTGTGTGTTGGTTAACCTGGGCTTGAGGGCAACACAATTCTTTAAAGCTATTTCATATGATGAAAGTCAGTTTTTATGCTCAGCGATAACTGGATAGAGTCTCTGACTGCAGTTGGACTGCAATAGTAGTATAATATATACATATCATATACGAGCATAAATGTATTAGGTCTAGAAAAAAGAAATCCAATATTTTAAGAATATAATGAAGATTTTATTTAGCATAACTTCTTGACATTTTAAAAGTAATTTCAGACAGCCTCTTTCGTACAAAACCTTAAAGAAAAATTGGGTCAGTCGATTTTCACAGATTTCTCTTGAATTTTTATCAGCAAAATTATTCTCTATAGATTAGCAACAGGTAGTATGTACTTGTTTCAAGGGCCGCTCTGTATGGTGGTTGCATAAGAAGCTTCGAACTAAAGCTTATGGTCACTATCTATAGGTATGGCCTAGTATGGTTATGATGGAATACAAGTCCTTTTCTCATGACCACATCTGACTGTTTTTGAGACTGCTTCCTTCAAATGGTCCAACTTTTGACAGTACAGATCTTAATTAAGGGTTTGACCGTAGGAGAGCAGCTCATAGTAAATGATTTCCTGTCAATTCCACCAAACATATAGCGAAATCTTCCAAACCATCAATCCTGGTTTGCCGCCATTAGCCGGCTTAACGATTCAACATCGACTGGATTTTCTTCTTACTTGTGTCCATCTTTGATGAGTGCTCAAACAATACTCAGTAGCAAAACTGTCGGAAAACTTATTATACATAGTAGAAAATTGTATCACTCATACAACAAATTGATATTTCTTTAGTGAGAGTCTAATAACATAATAACTAAAAGACAACACCTCACCATTTCCCAAAATATCTGTTCAATTGCTCTGACAATAAATTACAAAACAGTTGCAAAATATTTGTGTTTATTCTTGAGACAACTCGATCGATCTAGCACTGCGCCTTGTGTTTCAGAGACGGCTATATGTATCCGTTTTGTGACTTCTTGAGATAACTATGTATACTTCGTGCTAGAGTGCAGTCGATCTACTTCGGCCATTTGGCTGTAACATCTTCTTTAAGATAAAAGTTTTTCATATTCGGATGACAGATGGTATGCGCCCAAAATTATCGTCCACGATTTTGATTTGTGATGATAGCAAAGGTACAGTGTCAAGTTTCTATATGAACGGGTCCAAACTAGATAAACGTGTCTTTTCCACAAAATTAGATATCAGAATCGCCTTTCGACTACCAGTAACGAACTATTTAAATGACAAAAATATTATAGACATAGCTGAGTCTCAATGGAAAAAATCCCTCACTTCTTCAACAAGCATACAAATGTAGCATAAATGGAATATGACTACGCATATTAGCCGCCTATTGAAATTTAAAAGGAATTCCGGCCTCTTTTTAGAAATAGCTTCGAGCAAATGACGCATAACAATCAAATAGAATTCCTTGTTGACAGTTTGGCTGATCAATAGGTATTTGGAGTGCACCACACCTCGATAATCGAAGAAAACTGTCAACATAGCCTTGATATTTGACCTGCTTTGACGTGGGTTTTTCGGCCTCGGCTCACCTTTGCCACGATAATTGGCCGATTGATCGTCTGTTTCCGGGTCGTAAGTATAGATCCAAGACTCATGGCCAGCAATAATACATTTCATGATATTCTGGTAGTCGGAAAGCATTGTTTCATAGACGTTAAAGGGACTATGTTTTTCGAAAAAAAAATAGTGATTTCGGAACCAATTGTACTTTTACTTTCCAAACCTCTGAACGTTTCGGTGCCGGAAATTTGATTCCGTGCACAAAATTTAATGAAACTTCTTTATTGAATAATTTCACTCATTGTAAAAATCGCCGAATGCACTTTATATAATTCAGAAAGACAAGTGTATATTAAACACTAATGATTATTTTGTGACATTTGGCACATATGGCACTGATAGTTATACGAAGTCATTTAAATTTGGAATCGATCAACTTCAATACAAGTATGTGGTTCAGATCACTGCAACTATTATCATGTTTTGAAAGTAGGCATACAAGGTCTGTCGCAAAAGAAACAGAACTTTTTAAACATAACTGTTTCTGGTGGCGCCACCTATTGGTGGGTATATGAAATAAAAAGTTTGATTTCTTGTTGACATTTCGTAAAAATTTTAAGACAATTGGATAACTACAATCGATGTTATCGATCAAAAAGTGAAAACAGCTTTTGGTCATCGGTCGTAAAATGCAAAGAGCAAATATAAAATTTTGTTTTAAACTTGGGAAAACGTTTACTGAAACATTTCAAATGATAAAAAAAAGTATATGGTGATTAGTGCCTATCTCGTAGTAATGTGCTTGAGTGGTTTAAGCGATTCCAAGAAGATCGTGAGGACCTCTGTGACGATCAGAAGTCGGTCGTCTTCAGAAGTCAAAAATAAAGACAATGCTGATTTGTTTTTACGATTCCGAGGGTATTGTACACCGAGAGTTCGTCCCACCTGGCCAAACGATTAATGCTGTGTTTTACCTTGGTGTTATGAAGCGCCTTTTGTCACGCATTCGTCGTGCTCGACCGCAATACCGTGAGGCAGGTTCCTGGCGCCTGTTGCACGATAATACGCCGTGTCATCGGTCAACGATTTCCACTGATTTTTTGACAAAAAACTCCATATTAACCATTAATCATTCACCCTACTCACCTGATCTGGCACCCTGTGATTTTTACCTATTTGGAAAACTTCATTTGCCCATGAAAGGAAACTGGTTTCAGGACATGTTAGCTATCCAAAAGGCGACGACCGATATTCTCAAGAGCATTCCGAAAAATGACCTTAAACACTCATTTCAAATGCTAATTGACTGGGCTAAACGCTGTATCGAAGCACAAGGAAACTACTTTGAATAAAAAAATATAACTTTTGAAAAATGTTAATTTTTTGTTGTTTTTTTTTAACAGTCCTGTTTCTTTTGCGACAGACCTTGTATATCAAATTCGGATATATTCAGAATATATCTGAACTATATACATGTTCTATATGAGCTATTGTACGTAATAAATCAGCTGTCTAGTAGAAAAAGAATGTGCTTAGCTGCAGTGAACGACACAGACAAGACCCCATCACCAGATTCTAAGTAAAAAAGAGAACTAAGTCAGAGGGAGCAGCTGCAAATAAATTACTATTCGGTTTTAGTGTGTGTGTGTGTGTGCGTTGTGTAATCGTCACTTAACTGCAGAATCATGCTGAAGCGCAATGAACAGGAGTGTCAAAACCGCATGAAATTGGTAAAGGAAACGGAAATAGCTGTACGTCATAATGGCAATGAACGGTTCAGTAGCGGTTGGGAAAAACCACAAAAAACGTTTCACAACAAACGCAGGGCCACCAGGAATTTAGATTAGCAGTCAGCTTGCTTGATTGTCGGATTGAAATGTAGGAACATATTTGACCATTGGAAAAACTCATCTCTATATGTATATGGTATATACATATATACCTGTTAGCCATGTGCATAAAAAAATAACGCTGAGCGAATATACAATGCAAGATGCATTTTATTGATTAAATAAACAATAAATGGAGCACAACGAAAAGCCACCAAAGTGACGGCTTCACTGGTTCAAGGCTGCCACAAAAATAAGTAAAGAAGAAAGATTAAAAGAAAGCATTGCGCTGAAAGCGTTAAGCGAACAATTGCCTACCAAAAAACTGTCTCTTTCCTATTTTGGGCGTCATCCTGTTTGCTGAGCAAGTTGGCTTGGTTTTATGGTTACTACACATATCCAGATTATTTGCAATATATACATTTATATATTTGTGTGCGTCTAAAGGATTTGTTATGTGCCGCCAAGCAGCTAATCCCAGCTAAATGGACGGTCATTTTGTGGCCTTTCTTTTATACTCGTTTGCTGAGGCGCTCATGCGAAGGCAAATATTGCGGCCTGGTGCGTCCGATAGACTTTTGTTGCTCTTAACAAGTCACACACAAATAAATTCCTTATATATATATGTATATATATATTGGGGTTTATGTGTCTTATTGAAATTGCGGTTTATTCCGCTGGTTAAATATTACGACCAAGTTTATATTTTTATTTTTTTTTCTAGCGTCACGTTAAGCGTATCTAGATAGGTCGTATATAGAGTGTTTACTCAAACTCGCAATGTGTCTTTTATATTTATATAAAAAATTCAATACTTTTTGACTTTGCTGGTCATTAAAATTAAGTTCAAAATTACATAGCGAGTCAGAGACAAAGCGGTACACATTTTTGTATTGTGAATTATTTATTTTTTTATGCAGTGTGTCGATCTTTGTGCCTGAAAAAGAAAAACCCAGTCAAAAGTTATCGTATATTGGTGGAAGCTTAAGGGGATAATGCTCCAGTTAAGCGAACTTGCCCAAAATGGTTTGTGCTATTTGAAAGTTATGATTTTGGCTTCGAAGGCGGAGTAAATTCTGGGTAAATAGTAAATGGGATGTCATATGACTTGAAGCCAAGAGACGTTGAAAGAGGATTGTGCGTGTCAGAAATGCGTTTTGAAGGCTAAAAAAGAAAGCTTTTTGCATGCAAAAAATCGTATATGAAACTTGGACAACCAACAAGGCAAAGCTTGTGGCTTCCATAACGCCACGGTAATGCTCTCTATTTGTTGGGATTGTAATAGCGTGCAATATTAAATGCTTCTAAGCACAGGTGAAAAGCAAGAAAGAAAGGGCTAAGTTCGGGTGCAACCGAACATTTTATACTCTTCCAACTTCCTGGAATCAAAGCCAGGGAAATGTCTTACGATGTGAAACGTCACCCAGAGGATCGGAATCTAAGCAGTTTTATATATACATACATCATATATAACTTATACACTGACTTACGTATATATTCGGCATAAGATATGCTAGAAGAACCAAAATCATTATACGTAGTCATTATACAAAATCAATCGGGCTAAGTGAAGTTTCGCTCAATTGGATTCATTTTAGGCAAAAACATACACTATTATGAGTCAAATACGTTCTCATTCTCATTGAGATAACACCAATATTTTGGGGGATATATCCAGCATAAGGTCAACGGGAAGTTCGAAAATCTTTATGTTAAGTATATGAGGGCTAAGAGAAGTATTGACCCGATTAAACTTAATTTGGATACACAGAAATACTACTGTAGGAAGAGAATTCTGTCTGAATTTCTATTGCATATCTGACACATTGAACCATATTTTCGATCGAAAGTCCTATGAACTTGAACGGTTTTTTTTGGATTTGGACAATTTTTGGGCATAAGGTGGCATACACTAAAGGCATTATTCGCGCAAAGTTTTATTCCGTTATATTAACTACTTCTTGATTTGTCCACTGGAAAGTGAAAGAATCAAGTGGAATTTAAAATTGTGTTATATGGGAAGTAGGCGTGGTTGCAGTCCGACTTCACCCATTTTCACACTGTGATATATAAATACGGTGGGAACGTTACGTACGTACGTAATTTTGTCGAAATCGGTCGGTCAGGTCTCGAGATATAGGGTTTCACCACAAAATGGGCGGTGCCACGCCTTTCTCAACAACTTTTACTCACAGGTGCTCCTTGCTACTTCGATCTTCTATACCAAATTACAGCTTTATATTTTAATTTAGTGCATAGTTATGGCACTTTATGTGTTTTGGTTAATGGCGATTTGTGGACGTGGCAGCGCACAGAGGTCGGTCTTGTATGGAATCAGCGGCCAAAAATACTTCCACTGCATATATAAAAGTGCAAATTTTGCCAAATCTTTTTAAAATATCCCTCTCCCGTTTCCCACTCTGCCACCGCCCGATGGTAATAAATTTTTCTTAATTATATTAAATTAAAAACTTTGATAAACGAAAAAAGGAATTTTTTGAATATTATTCAACTAAATCAAAAACTGATTTTAATAAAATTTATTTACTTTTCCATAATAGTTTCTTTGACTGGTGATGAAAGGATCTAAGCTCAAAAGCAATCGGTTTAGCAAGTCCTGATTTGTAGAGATCCGTTTGTTCTTTCGTGTATGATGGAGTATACATCTTAACGTCCTTATTGCTTGACTCTGCAGGTTCTTATGAGAGCTCTACAATTGAAAGTGGTGCATAGTGAATAACATCAGGAGCGTGAATTAAAATTTTACGGACTGCCGAAGGAAGATAATATATATAATATTTTGAAGTTAATTCCTTTGCAGGATCTAGCGCAAATCTAGTGCATTTAGGGTTTATTAAAGTAATACCTTTTGAAATTGAAATCGAACAGGACAGCAATAGCGGGTGGACGAGGGTCGGTCTGCAGGTTTTCCAAATTTGTTTGTGCTCTTCATCATTTTGCGATTTTATTATCAGTTATACAGGGACATATGCCGTGAGAAATAAATTATTGTCTTCCAAATTATTATCTTCAAATTTCCGCTCATATTCGCTCTGACCAGAATTGCCATCAAAGCCACATATTCCTATTGGTAATAGGTAATTAGAGGACTCATTCCGTTCATTAATTACATTTCTGACGCAATGTGGTCCAATAATTTTTTTATCTCAACTTCAACATCAGATTCTGAGACCTTTATTGGCTCAGGATAACTGTTTTTCCTTTGAAACTTTTTAAAAGTTAATATCAAGTTTTTTGTTAAAGAAGCTTCTAATAAGTAAATAATGAAGCTTTATTAAATTTACTTCGGTGATAAGTGATATTTCTTCACACATTTTCTAAACACCAAAATTCAAAAATATATAGTCGTGAAAGTTTACAAATAAAAGTACGTATAAAACAAACATTTGATAAAAGTGAGAAAACGATAAAATGAAAACCAAAGATCAAATATGTGTATATATGTATGGTAAAAAAAAACATAAAAGACAATAAAATATGCAGAATATACGTACACGTAAATACAAAAAATTATAAAAAATAACACACAAAAAATCGCATGCCTGGTAGAATATTATGAATAACACAGAAAGTTGCAAAAAGTTGCAGCTGAAATCAAAAGCATAGACTTAGAAAACATTAACTAATATAAACAAACTTGATTCATTTAAGGGCGAGATAGGGATCACAACCTTTTGTATACCTTAAATCGATGTATAAGGAAAAACATACCACTCAAAATGGCACTTATAAAACAATTGTTTTAAAATAATAAAACAACATATTATTACATAAAAACTACTTTGATATATAACATACACCTTTATTATTAATACTCATTTCGATTTATGGGGATTAAACACGATTTTATATTGGAATTTAATTTATTATAAGATCTAATTTTTAAGCTATTTTCTCTGCACAGTCCATGTGTTTCTATTGTCTCACTTCTCTTGCTTTTCGTAGCCTTTACGAATGGGATAGACCAAACATGTATTTACCTTTAGTTTTATTGGTATTTTAAATAAGAAAATAACGTTAACTTCGGCTGCACCGAAGATAATATACCCTTCACAGGTGCATTTCTTTTAGTAACTATGTGTTCAGTTGGTATGGAAGCTATATGCTATAGTAAGCCGATCTGGACAATTTTTTCGGAGATTACATTGTTGCCTTACAAAATAATCTATACCAAATTTGGTGAAGATACATTGTCAAATGTGAAAGTTTTCCATACAAGAACTTGATTCCGATCGTTCAGTTTATACGGCAGCTTTATGTTATAGTGGTCCGATATCGGCCGTTCCGACAAATGAGCAGCTTCTTAAAGAGAAAATGACGTTTACAAAATTTCAAAAGGATATCTTAAAAACTGAGGGACTAGTTCGTATATATACAGACGGACGGATGGACGGACAGACGGACGGACGGACGGACAGACAGACAGACAGACGGACATGGTTAAACCGACTCAGCTCAACATATTGATCATTTATATATATACTTTATAGGGTCTCCGACGCTTCTTTCTGGGTGTTATAAACATCGTGACAAACTTTATATACCCTGTTCAGGGTATAAAAATATCCTTGATACAAACAGTGGTAAATTTCAAACTTTTATTTTTTTATTTTCGGCTTATGAAATCGACCAATGTGCAGCGATCCGACTACGCCCATCTACGAACTCGAATTTTTTTGTACTATGGAACCCACATACAAAGTTTCATGGGGAATTCTCAATTTTTACTCATGTTACAGCTTGCACAGACGGACGGACGAACGGATAGACAGAGCGCTTAAAGTGCGATAACTCACTGAATAAATGCACTATATGCATAAACTTTCATAACCATGATGATAAGGAAATGCTTTATAAGAGGTAATTGTAAAAACTGGAATGTGGGCGTGGCACCGCACACTTTTAGGTTAAATTTTATATTTTAGGAATTATGTGACTGATCTCAAACAAATTTTGTGTGTTAGTTTATCAAAATATTTCTAGTAGATGCTGTGTCGGATGACAACCATGCCTACTTCCATGTAAGAAAAAAAGTATTTCCCCTTATGTCAAAAAAGGCCCCCATAAACCAGACACAAATATTCTCAAACTTTCTGTTCATTTTACATAGCGTCTATTGGTCTTAGGTTTCTAACATAAGCTTAAAGAAATTCAGCGAGAAACTCATTCTAATAACAACATCGTGTTCATTTGCCTGTAATGGATGGTATTGATGCAATACTTTCCTTAGCTTGACATAAGGTTCTGTTAACCCCCTGAAAATGTTTTCCAAGCTATGGTCGCTGCAAGTTGTCAGTGTGTCTTTATAAAGTACGACCTCGTGTTTTAAGTATTTTATTACATTTTTGTTTTGTCTGTATATATAGATGAGTTTAGCAGCGGAAACTCACATAAAAAATTAATTATTCGATGCATAAAAGTCTCTTGAGTAAAGAATTATTGAAAAATTTTAAAACCAATTAAAGCCCTGAACTTGTGCTATCAAGTCCCACAGCACCAGAGTTAGAAAAATAGTTGAAATTTACGTAAAAAAAACCAACAACACTTAAATAAACATCACAGCAAATATGGGAAGAAATGCATATCCCTATATATGTACATATGCTCTAAGTGTACGAAACTCTCAGAATGTGGCTACCATATGCAGGTGAATATACAGCTATGCACAGAGAAGTAGCACACTTACCATACAAGCATTTTTTTGAAGCCCTACTGTTTTTGCTATTTTTTTGTCAACATATTTTGTATTTATTTTTTCGAAACTTGTTTTAGATGTGATATTATGGTATGTACGTAAAAAGAACAAACACTAAACTAAATCAACTTATTTTCGTTTGAAATTTTTTTTTGTTCAACGTCCAACGACTTTGGCTACACACTTCCAGAATTCTGTATATATCTTTTATACTCACCACTCTGTTAGTGCTTTGTTGTATGGTCCAATTTTCCAAGACCGTTTGACAACTGCGAAGTAAGCTCTCCATCAGTTTTGCATCTGTTCCATGGAGTGGAATTCTGTGCATATTTCGGATCAATATTATGTACTCCATACCATGACATGGCACTGCGCTTTTATATATTTTGTTTTTTGATACAAGTTGAGCTGAAAAAGCTCAAGCGTCCAAACAGCCACAACCGAAACCATTGATTTTCGGAAAAGGCAAAAGAACAGCTGGTACGATGCGCAGTGTCGTGTCGCAAT
Organism: Bactrocera tryoni; assembly: GCF_016617805.1. Classification (NCBI taxonomy): domain Eukaryota; kingdom Metazoa; phylum Arthropoda; class Insecta; order Diptera; family Tephritidae; genus Bactrocera; species Bactrocera tryoni. Next base: position 38,809,764 of record NC_052501.1, read on the forward strand.
GGAGAAAAAACGGACTGCCTACCTCGCAACGTTCCGATCGACCACAACACGTTCGGGATGGTATAGATACCGAGAGTTGAAGAAGGAAGCGAGAGGCATTTGCAGACAAAAAAGAAAAAGGGCGAAATGCGTGATTACGAAGAGCTTAACAACATGGTTGACAGGGCTAATGCTCAAAGCATAATATTGTAGAACCCCCAGAGGCGGTCTAGAGACTTATACTCAGAGCATGCTAAAATTATGGAGGGGAAACTTCCAAAGCCCGTTGAATGGTAGCGAAAGATTAATGCCAAGGGATGGGGATTCCCTAATCGATAACAATGGATCGGACGTTCTATTCCTGACCATGAAGAAGTTCGAATAGTAAATACCTGTCTGAGGAAAAACAATGTTCCGGGGAACAATGGATTGCCGGCCGATAAGTAGCATGCATCAGCTTCCTTTTATAGTATGGTCGGCCGAAAGCATGTCCAACGCTTGAAACTTAAGTGTGCTCTGTATAATCCACAAAAATAGAGACCACACAATTTATAAGCCTCCTTAAGATCGCAAATAAAGTTTTATTGAGCGTATTGTGTGAAAGACTGAAGCCCACCGTCAGCAAACTGATTGGACCTCATCAGTGTGGTTTTTGGCGTGAAAAATCAACAACTGACTACAGAAGTGGACCATGAGCTGCTTTTGGCAGCACGAAAAGGAGCTGTCTTTATGCCGCGATGTCTCAATTTGGTATCCCCGCAAAACTAAAACGGTTGTGTGAACTGACGTTGAGGAATACCAACAGCTCCATCAGCATCGCGAAGGACCTCTCCGAGCTTTTCGATACCAAACGAGGTTTCAGACAAGGCGTCTCCTTATCGTGCGACTTTTTTAATTTATGTACTGCTGGAGAGAATAATTCATAGATAAGGTACCATTGTTTACAAGAGTGTACAACTGCTGGAGTACGCCCATTATATTGATATCAATGGCCATAACAGCCGCACCCTTACATACTTCTGCTTTCTCCAGGCTGGATAAGGAAGCCAAGCGTCACGTCACTGTTGACCGTCAAAACTTTCAAGGCGTAGATAATTTCCTCAATCTTGGAAATAGCATCAACTTTGAAATCCAACGCAAAATCAGTCTTGTCAATAGGTGTTACTTTGGACTGAGTTGCAATTGAAAGGTAAAGTCCTCTCTCGACGAACAACATGCGGAGGCATGCGCAATGACGTATTCTGATGAGTCGGCCTTAAAAACGTTCATGATAAAGGTTTTGCGGAAGATTTTTGGTCCTTTGTGCATTGGCAACGTCGAATAGCGCAGTCGTTGGAACGATGATGTACAATATATAAGACGACATTGACGTAGTTCAGCGAATTAAGAGACAACGGCTACGGTGGCTAGATCACGTCGTCCGAGTGCATGACAACTCTCCAGCTCTAAGAGTATTCGACGCAGTATCCGCCGGGAGCAGCAGAGAAAGAGGAAGGCCTCCACTCCATTGGAAAGACCAGGTGGAGGAGAATCTGGCTATGTTTGAAATCTCCAATTGGTGCCGAATAGCGAAAACGAAGAACGACTGGGGCGCTGTTGCGAACTCGGCTATGACCGAGTAAACGGAGCGTTGCCAAGCGTGCTATTTCTTTGAACGGCTACAATATGAAACTATTTGCATCAGCAAGTGTGCTATTGCTCTGTGCATAGCTGTACATATATGCTAAGTCTCTGTACCTTTGTTACATAATTATATATGTTCACCAGCGTGCATGTGTATGTTTTACTCACGTTTGTGCGTAGACGGTTATGTTGCCATGTTTACGTTTGGTGTATAAATACTCCCCAGTGGGCAAACATCGAACACGTCGCACTGATTTAGGCACTCAGAGTCTAGTGACTGAAGCACATAATACTCTTAAATACACAAAGTCTCGTATTTACATATGCACACATACACATACATAGAAATGCAAACGGAATAAAATTATAGAAAAATACTTGTTTTCCTTCCATCTCAATGGTAAGTGTAAATATCAACAATCCGACAAATGTCACAGCTGAGTTGCATAATAAAATGCAACTACAACAAAAGTGTCGGCTTGAGGACCAGAGTTGAAATGCCATCGGCTATAATCGTATTGCCGGCGTTGTTATTGTTGCCGGGTATAAGCATGTGTACACACACATGTATAGTGCTCTTAGTATGATAAGAAAGTGAAAGTGAATGCGAGACTAGAAAGCGCTGAAAGAGAAATTCTTTGAAAAGTTATTCATTCGTTAGGGAAGAGTATGCAAAATAATGCTTTGACCTTTGACGCGCGAACGTTTCTTCCATTTTTGTTCAAGCGCCGGGTGCTCGATTTGATTAAGTAAAGTGAAGCAATGTGCAGCTGCATGCTGCGTTGTTTGTGTTGTTGTCTGAATTGCAATCGATTTGAATTTGAAATTGTTACTCATACGCCCCGGTAGTTCGAGTGTGAGTGGCATTTGATGCTTGCATTGTCGCCGTTTTTGTGTTGTTGTTGTTTTTTTTTACTTCTAGGGCACAAGCGATGGCAGGTGAATTCAATTAAGTGCTTCGCAGATCTATTTCGAATACTGAAAGTGTATTAAAAGTAGGATTGTTTGGTACTTCGCATGTGTATGTGAGTATGTGTACAAAGGGTGCTTGAGAGTATTCTCACTAAGTCGTTTAGTAGCATAGTTTCCGGAAAGTACTGTATATTTGATCATATTCCTAGTAAAAAAATACTTTTCAAATTTATCGCAACGCAGTTTCATGTGAGGTGATAGAATTGGAATGCCTATGTACTATTTGCTTTAAATTTAAGGTTTAATTGTTGTAAAAATAAATATCAGCAATATCTTTAAAAATCATTATCTAACGTATCTAAAAAATCGATTTGGGTTACTCTTCCCTATGCCTTATATATACTACTCTGATCAAAGTGAAGGGTGCTTTTTTTAATTTATACTTCGCGTGTTTTTTGAATCGGTAAGTAGTATTAGTCTTCAAAAATAGGTATTTAATTCCATATATTTACATCATTATCAAAGTAATCCCACACAAAACTGGCACCTTTATATGGCCACTGTGGTAAATGCCACAAGGACCTACTCGCCTCAGTCCTTGTCCCGTCCATCGCATTCCTTGGATGGACATCAACCAGTTGGTCTGCGGCACCTTCCCAATTAAGAGACCGGACATTCCAGGTGCATGTCCTTAAATCGTAATTCTTTATTCGTTTGCCATGGTCGTCATCAAAAGGGGGGTTTATCATTCGAGGCTGGTTGTTATTTTTCATTGGGGGCGATTTTAACGTGTCGGGTCCCAAGCCCAGCGCACAACCAGCTCACAACAACGTAGGGGTTGTTTCGCCTTCTCACTTTAGATCGTCTTCAAACGGATATTCTGAGGCTGCCCAGAGGATACTTGGTCAAAGACCGAAGGTCGTGAACTGGTTGGGTCATATGTACAAGAATCGTTTCTGGCCACTCCCAAGTGAATGGCGATCAGAGAACTTTCCTCACTTGCGTGAACTTGTACACATGAATCCATCCTAGCCCATATATAAATATACCTAAATTAATTAGACATTAGACAAAATTAGCCTCGCCTCATCGCCTTTTGCGAGAAGTTTGATGGATCGTTTTGTACACACTCTAATTGTGATAAAAGCTTCTTTTCAGACGTGCTTCAAGCGCCAAGCAAAAGATGAAAAGTGTGGAAAAGGGCCAGATTGGAGACCGTGGACATAGTAGATCTTTTACTGCGCTGATGGACTCGAAGGATAAATTGATACGATTGGACCATCTTAAAGCCATGAGCTATTATTTTGGCTTTCGGATCGTCAATTAGGGAATCCGTATTCAGTTTGAAACAGTAGTTCAAGAATGAGCGGAACGCTAAGTAAAATGGTTCGAAACTATCGCTGTTGGAGAAGAGCGATATTCATGGATAATGAAGTTTTTTCAGGTTAACCTACAAAAGTGCAAGCGCAGCAACTGCAAACCCACTTCTTCCTCTGGAATGAAACAGAGTAGATGTCGTCCTAACTCAGAAGCCGTGGCTGCACAGCTGTTGTGTTTATGGGTAGCAGTCGAAAGGCCATAGCGGCCAGTGACGCAGGTAGGACGACAACTTCGGTGCTAGTACGAAACGAACCAAAAGTTTTTCTCTTGTCATGAATTTTCAAGATTCCCTTCCGCTGGATTAGTATCTCTGGGAGTGCTTGAGATGTATTGCACATCCTTTGGAGCCTTCTGAATGAACGTCACTTCGTTTTGCATAATTAATTAGTGGATATATTAAAGGTCAATTCAACTTCGTTTTAGATATGTATTTCATGGTATTGTAGTATCGTTTGTCATGTCTCATAAAGGTATGCTTCACAGACAAAAATTCTTCCAACTTATAGCGAAATCTCTATAGATTATAATGAGCCCGTTAGCACATCACAACATATCATTCACTCATATCGATTTACACAATTCACCAATCACACTACTCAAATTGGAGATGCCATTTCAGTCGCTAATCAATCGGCAAATATGTATGTAAACAGCATGTACGTACTTATGCATGTGTTTGGTTGCACATAAATGTGATTTCAATATTTCCACATGTGTGAGTCGATGTCTTCCCGACTCTCGAAACGACAGTTGAAGCTCGATTTGTGTGAAATCATGCGTAATCATGCCAGGAACAATATGACACTCACATAATATGGATATAAATATATAAAAGTGTATATGTATGTACTTGTATGTGTTTGGCGTTTTTGTATTGTAGCCAATATTGACATCGATCAAATGGAACTTAAACTCGAATTCAATGATGTCAAAAGGAAATGACAGTTGCACGAACTCAAGTGAAAGGCAGCCAGCTCGAAACAAAAGCTTACATTTATGATTGTGTGAAAATGTCGATAAATGTAACGTATACATACATATATGTGTCCTTGGATGTATTCAACATTTTTTGCATTCACACACAAATGCCATACAATAATTGAATATAAATGGGGCTTTGTTCTGGTCTCACCGTCAAGGCTAGCACACATTTTGCTAATGGAAATATTTATGTATGCACACATTTGCTCACCGATTGCGAGCCTCAACTATTATGAGTGCTTGCATATGAGGGTGGTTCGATAACTACAAATATAGACACACCGTTCGTAGTCGCCATTATTGCAAGTGAGGTACATTCTCATGTATGGTTTAACTTCATGAACCCTGAAAGCAAACGTTTAAAAATACCACGAGAGAGATAACTGAGACAGTAAGGCATCTCCAAAGAACTTCGGGTCTTACGCTGCAAAAAATATTGAGTATGAGAAAGTTGTCGATGCAGTCGGTGTCACAATTGCTCAATCTGGCAAAAAATTATAACCTTGAGACAATCTCATATCAGTGATTGATTTTGCTAACCGCAACTGGAAGAAGTTTACGTATCATTTCGTGATGGCCGATCAACCACGGGTCTACTCGTATAAGAAACTGAGAAACAATCTGAACAGAGATCACGACCACCTGCTCGCCAGTGAAGACAAACACCACCTTATGCGACGGAACTTAAAAGATATAATTTAGATTGACTAGTTGGAGTAGAAGAAATCAACTACAAGGCTCTATTGCGCCGAATTATTGGACTGAATCAACTAAGAATTGCAGAAAAAATGGCCCTATGGCGAAGAAGAAGTGGCTCTTCATGACAAAGAATTTCGTAGAAAATGTACTAAAATCAAAGATGGAGGAAAGTCGCTAGGCCTAGCGAGCTGAAGGTGACTATGTTAGTGAAAATGTTATGCACAATTATTCCAAAGCTTTCGTTTTTTCCGGTGGGTATAATTCTTATTGGACCGTCCACGTATGTATGTATGTGTATATTTTTTTGTCACATGAGGCCGGTAAGGTCAGAATTTGCACTGTCGTTACTCACGTGTTATCTTTTGGTATATCCGAATATTTATTGGGTTGATTACAAGAATGTTGCGAAACCGTATAGAATACTTGAGAATGAAAACAAGTTGTAAAGAATATGGAAACACGCACCAATACGTTCGCATATGTCTCCGAAAAATCTCTTTGATATGTTTTGATATTCCAAAAATATTACATTAAGCGCTTTTCAATATTCTGGATGAAAAAAAAAATTTCAATTAAAGTTAAATTTTTATGTACTTCCTGAAATCGAAGTACATACATACATATAAGTACATATCTTTATATCTTATACATACAATATGTTTCCAATTCTTTTTTTAAAATGTTCTTTCGGGTTCAAAGATGGTTTTTACGGCAAGAAAAATTGTAATAATTGCCGGAAAACCCATAAAACCAGCCCTTTTCTTTTTCCCATACAAACGAATGAATGTTTGTTTGTTAGTAACGCTAAGAGAACGGCTGCACCAATCTTGATGAAATTTTCAGATGTTGTTCATTGAGCATCAGGGAAGGTTTGAAATTAAAAATACCCTATACTTTTCATAAGGAAAAGTCGGAAAATTGGAAAATTCCAAAAAGTAACTTTTATCCATATAAATTTTTTTCCACTTTTTGTTTGTTTTGTTTTTCAATATTTTGATTTGTAGATTATTTGAATCGTTCAATTTCGGTCGCTTGATTTTTTAATCCGGCTATTCAAAAGAAAAATTATTGAAAATTATTCAGTGAAAACGTTATGTGAGTTTCACACAAAGTGATCAATTACAGATTGAAATTTAATAGGATGCCTCGAAGAGGTCGCGCTAATATCGATCGGCGTTCTTTTTGCCATCAACGTTTGGCAGCCCAAGGCAAGGCAAGAAGTATGTACTCCCAGGATGCGGTGACATATGTGCGGAATTATGGATCGCGGTCAATCAAGCGATCGTCACGATGTCACAGCACGACTTTTGAAACAACAGTTACGATGTGTGATGGACTTTATCTTGAAGCAACGTTTATGTGGTGCTGTTAGATGCTAGATGTACTCTGTTGAGTGGCAAAAGAGAGCTTGCCGCACGCACACATTCCTTTTTGGATGGTGGTTACTCCAGATCAAATTGATGAAATCATTTCTGCTGAAATTCCTGATGCAGAGAAAGATGCCAGTATTATACGAAGTGATGAAAACAAATATGGTTCATGGGCCTTGTGGACACCACATCCCACTTCGGTTTGTATGTCTGACAATAAATGCACGAAACCCTTTTCTTTCGCAAACACAAACTAGAAATGATGGATATCTACTCCATCGGCGTCGCTCACCAGACGATAATGGCAGAACATTCAGCATTCAATTTGGAATAGTGAATATCGAAGTTGACAACACACAGATCGTACTATATTCCCCACTATTATCTAATTCACATTCAAAACTCATATCAATGGTGAACGTTTTCCGACTGTTGTTCCCCTCGCAGTCAATTTGGAGAACGGCCAAAGGGTGTATTTCAACCCAGAGAATACAGTACTGCCAGTGCAAACACCGCCAGCAACAAAACTAACATTGACGAGTTTTTCTCAACTTTCGTCAGTGATCCGTTTGCGAGAACATTGCTTTATTCGGAAATACCCTGATATTATACATGGAATGCATCGTCGAAGAAATAGTTGTGCAGAAAGCAAGGCCAACCAGTAGATGGACACCCAGGTGTGTTCTCATCTAATGCATTAAGACGAATTTACACAATCCACCCGAAAGACGACGATTGCTTCTACCTTGGGTTGATGTGGATTAATGTACGCGGTTAACTTCATTTGAGCCATTGCGTACTGTGAATGGTACGGTGAGCCCAAGTTTTGGAGAAGTAAGCCAGCAATTACAATTGCTGGAACACGTTAATCACTAGAATGCAAATGAAGTTCGCACACTTTTCGCGATGATCATTTTGACATATCAGGCTTCAAATCCGCGTCAATTATGGGATACGAACAAAAATGACATTGCCGAAGACATTTTAGATCGCCTTCGCTAAAAATTGGAAATGGTACAATTTCAGTTGATACTTGATAGTTGATGATCAATTCACGAGAGATGAACTCATCACGAATGTTCGGACATTGGCCAAATTATCGCAATGTTAGATACCAAAAATGCCGTTGTTGTTGATTCAAAGTGAAATTCCGGGAGACTTGCCCTCATACAAATCGATCGATCGTCTTGACAATGAAGACGACGCCGTGAATTATCCAGTGGAATTTCTTAATTCTTTGGAGAGGCTTGGTAGTATGACAGCGGACCATTTGCGTCCCAAAGTAGAGTCTGTCGTTATTACGTTACGCAGTTTGCATGCGCCGAAGCTGTGTAATGGAACCCGACTGATTGCGACGCACCTATCGAATACAAGAGGGGGGAGAATGCTTGATTCGACGAATTCTTTTGAGTTCTATCGATTTGCCATTTCAGTTCAAACGTATTCCGTTTCCAGTGAAAATTGCATTTGAGATGACAATCGAGAGGACACAAGGATAGTCGCATAGTGTGTGCCATAAATTTGAAAATGCGATGTTTTTTACACGGTCAGATATACGTGGCGTGCTCACGAGTTGGAAACCCATCCTTTCTGTACATCGGAACAGAAACCAAAAAATGTTGCTTATCAAGGTGCGTTACATTGAAAAAAAATGAAATGATAAATTCAACTTTAGTTTCATTTCAGAACACATAATTTCACGCAGCACAACGGCTGCGGGGTCAGCTAGTACAAGTATAAAAAGTACGTGTCACGTTATTTGTCCGCGATGTACTCCTAAACTACTGAACCGATTTTAGTGAAATTTAGCACACTGTGTTCAGTTTGGACCAACTTAAAAGATAGGATAGTATAAACTATTTATAAATAAAAAAAATACGGTGAAAGCTCTGTTAAATGGACGCTCTATTAAGCGGATACCTTCATTAACTGGACAGAAAGGACATTGAGAAAGCAGCCTTAAATTCGTTATTTCATAAAATGAAATTTATTTGTATGAACATATTCAAAATTAAACCTCAAGTACAATCCCTTGAATTCTTATACCGATAAAAACGTGTTCGCCTTTATTCGAAAACAAAATTGTCACTGTATTGAATAGTTTATTACATGAATGATAGTATGAAAGGTATACCACCCCTACTGTTCTATAATTCCCACTGAAATCTGTTAGAACGTTTTTATACCCTGAACAGGGTATATTAAGTTTATCACGAAGTTTGTAACACCCAGAAGGAAGCGTCGGAGACCCTATAAACTATATATATGTATAAATGATCAGTATGTTGAGCTGAGTCGATTTAGCCATGTCCGTCTGTCTGTCTGTCCGTCCGTCTGTCCGTATATATACGAACTAGTCCCTCAGTTTTTAAGATATCGTTTTGAAATTTTGCAAATGTCATTTTCTCTTTAAGAAGCTGCTCATTTGTCGGAACTGCCGATATCGGACCACTATAACATACAGCTGCCATACAAACTGAACGATCGGAATCAAGTTCGTATATGGAGAGCTTTCACATTTGACAATGTATCTTCACAAAAGTTGGCACAGGTTATTTTTTAAGGCAGCAATGTTATCTCCGAAGAAATTGTTCAGAGCGGTTAACTATAGCATATAGCTGCCATACAAACTGAACGATCGGAAAAAAGTTCTTGTATATAAAACTTTTGCATTTGACAATATATATTTACGAAATTTGGTATAGATTATTTTTTAAGGCAACAATGTAATCTCCGAAAAAATTGTTCATATAGGATTACTATAGCATATAGTTGCCATATAAACTCAACACATAGTTACTAAAAGAAATACACCTGTGAAGGGTATACCAGCTTCGGTGTTTTCTTGCTTTGTTCTTAAATCCTTTTTATTGTCTCTCACTGTTTTTTTTAATAGGAAATGTTAAATTAAATATTTGAGAATAGTAACACGACAACTTTTGTTGCGGCAACTCTGTGTGAAAGAAAGTGGCGAGGAAAGGGTTGTGAGTGCTCGAGCGATTTGGTTTTTGTTCTTTTTCGTTTAAGTTCGACGCTAATCCAATAGTTTCTCGCTGCATGAATCCCGATCGCAAGTTGTCCAATTAGGACTCTTATATCCACTGAAAGGTGGATGTGTTGGAAGCGAAGTGTTTCCTAGACTTCTTAAAATTTACTTCGGGTCCGAAGGATCTTCGAAACTGCAGTAACTGTCCGAGCAAGCTTATTCACCTTGCAGTTTCTCGCAATAGCGCTGTGGACAGGCACTCAAACTAGTCTAATAGTATAGAAACTCGGTGCTTGCGATAAGGAGTCGAGACATCCTTTCGCTAGTTTTCTCAGATAGTCAACGAGTACAGTTAATATAGCTGCCCTAGTATCGGAGTATATAGTCACCACTCTAAAGGAGGTAACTCCGGAGTAATAGATCTACTGCTCCTTTATTGCGACTACTTCCACTTCGAAGGCGTCGTTGTGGTTAGGTGATAGTTTCAAAGAATGTTGTTTCCACCAACCCTTACCGCAAGCCTTTTATACATTCTTAGAAAAGCTCCCCGCCTCTCTCCTCCAGCGAGTCCTTTCCTTGCACGCCTCCCTAGACGGAATGTGAGCAGACAAGCGACGGCCGGGGCCAGGCTCGGCAACCTGGCAATCCAAGCATTTGGGATTGCAATTAAAGTGTGTGAAAATTTCAGATTACCTAGCCTCACAGTCATATGAGTATCCAGATTATCAGAGTCTGAAAAGAGCTTTCACCTCAATTCACATTCCGGCTATATCCACCGGTGATATATACAGTAAAGCATTGAGCATCATAGTTCGTGTAGTTTTGAGTGCACCACATAGACTGATGAGCCAATTTTTTCTCAAACGTGGTCTTTTCCAGCGGTTTTCACCATACAAAGATTCTGTGGAATATTAGTGGCTTGACTATAGTTATTCGGTTATATGGTTGGAAATGCATTTTAATAACCTCGAAGTCTAATTGTGGGTTTTAACTACTGGTTTTTTCCACTTACATTTTGTATGCCCGATATTTGATTAGGCTTTTGCCATGATTTCCAACAGAACGTTTAAAACGCTCATAATCAGAATTTATCATTTTCTGATTGCTTAGCAACATGTTGCCAGTGAAATGTTGCTAAATTGCTGCACTGGCTGTTGCTGTGTTTCGCATGTTCTCTTCTCTCTTTTCATTCGTTGAGAGTAAGAGTTCGGTAGAGTATTTGAGTAAGTCAAGTTCCAACGCGCAACGCATGCTGTGGTCGGGAAATCTGAAAGCACTATCGGTATTTCAGCCTCTTTGCCATACTAAAGTGGTGGGTTGTTTTTCAGACCTTTGAGGGTCGCACAGCTGTGCAAAAACAAACTTCCGCCTGACTGCTGGTTGTAAGTAAATACAGCCAAATGAATGAATGAAACGCGTAGTCAGTTGGTGTAATGCCAAGTCAAAATCGTACTCGCAAATACCGATATTGCAAGCGACTCTAATGAGTGCTTAGTTGACGTGCTACACTGGACCCTGCCACAAGGCACAGCGAAATTGATGAATGGACAACAACAACAACATGCATAACCATTCAATCAACTCACAATTTGGATAATTTAGGCTTGGGAATAAAATCAATGAAAAGGTGAAAAATACAGGTGCAAAGCTGCTAGAAGTGAAAAAGATTGTAATGAAGATAGGAAAATGTGATAGGGAAGGGAGTATAGGAAATCAGCGGCGCCAATACGAACAAAAGCAAGGAAATGAAAATATTAGTTTGAAAATAGAAGAATCATAAAAAATGTGAAATGAAATAAAAGGACCAGAAAATAAAATTTATTGAGAAAACGGAAGTAGACGAATGGGATGTACATATGTTACGTAACTATATATACTTGTAGTACAATACTATGTATGTACGTGTGAATATTACTTACTATATATGTATACAGGTACAAAACAATGCTTAGTGATGTCAACAAGCCTGTTATGAAAGTAAACAAGAGCAACTCTTTTAACTTTACAGAATTACAGAACACAAGCCCACAACTGGAAGAAAGCCTTCAAGGACGATTGAGATATCGTTGAAAACATGCCTCATTCTGGACGACCTTCGACTGCTGAAAGTATTAATAAAGTGAAGGATATGAGTTTTCATGATGATAATGCAGCACACATCGAGCCATGATTGTGATCGAGTTTAAAGCTAAAAACGTAATGATTTTTTCTTGTTCCCAGACTGAAATTGCCGCTTCGTTGAAACCATTTTTGTCGGTCAAAGAGATAAAACAAAATTCGCTGGAGGCTATTCCAAAAAGTGCTTATAAAAAGTGTTTCGAGGACTGGAAACATCTGGTGGGGATTACTTTGAAGGCGAAAAAATTGAAAAATATACAATTTCTGTGTCCATTCTACAATTTGATTGATTGAATGCATTCTGTTCAACGACTCAGCTTAATTTTTGCCGGTGATTTCATCTGTAAATGTGTGCAAATTGGTGATGTAGGCATGTAGCGACATAAACAAACAATATGTATAATAGTGGTCCCAGAACACTTCTTTGGGGTACATCAATTTTTATGGGCTAATATAGTATATGATTGACCCCCATGATTAACGATTATTCTGGTAAGAAGCAACAACAGTCAGTTAGATACTATGGAAAGAAAAGTCTTGGATCAAACGCCTTGGATACGTCAAGAAAAACAGCTGTTCAAATGAGCTTTTCTTCCATAGCAACTTCTTTTATGCTTGTTATTCGATGAACTTGATCCATTGTGAAATTATGAGATCTAAATCCAAATAGTTGTAATGGTATAAGTGTCTTTTCTTCAATTATGTTCTGAAGTCTTCTTATAATTGCAGTTTCAAGTAGTTAGAGAAAATAAGGCAACAGTGAGATTGAACGATATGACGAGGCCTACGCTACGCTTTTCCCAGGTTTTTGTACCATAATGATTTTAGATACTTTCATTGACAATGAGGCGTATCTGAGATATAGGCAAACGTTTATTATCGATTAAGTCGAGGCCGGGAGTGTCTTTTGGTTTAAATCTAGCTTTGATGATATTTTCCTTTATTTGTTGCTGGTTGGATTTCACCTACATATTACAATGCTTCCAGCAGGACAAAATATTTTTGTTGGTCCCTCATAGAAAATTTCCCCTTTTCTTTCATCGCTTTTCGCCAGGACCCGCTTGTCTTTCTGAGGAGTGTATTCGACAATATTGGTTTCCTAATATTTTTTACAGCTTTCCAAAGGGAATAATCTATATTTTTGTTTAACGTTAATTTCTTAATATAATTAGTTATAATTAGGAATGTTTTGTTTTGTAAATATTTTTATTTTGGTGCTGAGAAGCTAATTTATTTAGTAAATTGTTTAGTTTTTTTTTATTGAGCAAATCGCGTGATTTGCCAGGTTTTACGTAGTTTTCTTTTTATTTGTATGAGATTTAAAATATCTGATGGATATTTTGTATAAAACATCTTTTATTTTGGAACAGAAGTGCTTTTTAAACCGATTCTTAAATAGTTTTCAGAAATGTCTGAAATTTATCTTCTGAATATCTTGGGTTTTTATATGTAGTTAGTGCTTACCCAAGAGTACTTAAATGAGACAGCCAAGTGGGTAGATAGAAATGGATTAGTTATGAATCCAAATAAAACTGATCTAGTTTTGTTTACTGCGAAGTACAATAATTTTCTCGTTTGGGGTTTTATTCTTCAACCGGTGGACAGGATAAAGTAGTTGGGGTTAGAAGTAGGAATACGAATAGGCTTGGCAGCTTTCATGGAGGCCAAATATTGAGAAGAGAATGAAGAAGGGTGTCGGTTACCTTATACTGCTGCTTTGGTGCTCGAAGAACAATACCAACTATGGCAGTCCATGACATTCTACATGTTGCACTTGTAGACATATATACAAGTAGAAGGTATGTTTTTTTGCAGCGAAGGCTGCTATTAGACTCAGAGAAGCGGGACATTTCCGATTGCATTCCTGACAATGTGGATCAGTGCATTGCGAAAGCTCCTACCGGCGGTTCCTCCTCTGCTTCTACACCTGCGAGGGATTTGTGAGAAGGCATTGGAGAAAAGCTTTTCAGCGGCTATACTGCTTTTGAGGTTGCAATATGTGCGCTTTACATCATTAGCAATAGAATCAAGTTTCTTCTGTATTAGACTTGCTTCGGTGGTTTGTTGATCATTGGACTATTGCTAGCGGTCCGTTGTAGCGCCGGACCTGTCTATCTCTCTTGAGTTTGAACCGTATGATATCCTCTGCACTACTTATTCTTAGTAAAGTCCGCCTTAACAAATTTGTCGTAAGCTAAAGACGCTGTCTCCACCTCTGAGAATTTGGCGATCCATTTGAGGACTTTCTTGGATATTACAAAGGATTAAAGTTCACGATGTTCAAGCTTGAGATCCATCCTAGGACGAACCCCACGAATAATTTACCCTAACATAAGCCTAATGCTAATGTATTGGTCAAAGCGATTATTTAAAAGTGCTCTACCAAATTCCGATTTGGATTCTGTGGACCTAGCAAGGTATCGTAAAGCATATTGAACATTACGTTCAAGAAATATCGCAGGGGCGAGATAAGGGGTCGGTCCATTAAAGGGTTATTTCTGACTTTACATTCATCATTTAAAGCAAAAGTGGGTGCTCTCGTTTACATTACATAAAAAAAATTAAAAAAACTAATAGCTAATCAATTATTCTATACATAACTTTTGTGACACTTGGCTGGTGCACCACTTCCACTTCAAAACTAGTTAGGTTAGATTTACTTACTGTAGATTGTGCCTCTCTTGCTACGCCACCAACGAGGTACGCAAGAAGCAATGACCTAGAAAAGTACTGAAAGGCGTGAAGGTTGGTGTAAAAAATGATAATAAATTATTGTTGGCTGCGAAAATGCACTTCCGGCGACTTAGAGTGCACTTCAAATAACTGTGCACACATATTTAACATTATTATCTATATTTTGTGCCTGCGAGTGACAACGAGAATGCCATTTTATTATCGCGTTCTTCCTCTTGAGTGCAGTGCAGGCGAGTAAGTCATCTCTCAACGCACGAGTGCGGTTTGATGACGAGCTTAAATAGCTATTAGTTTTGTGCGTTTTCAATAGGAAAACTTAAATTTTGATTAACTTTCCCACGCTGGATGTTGAAGAGGAGCACTTGAAAGTTTTTCATTCTTTTGTAGATATTATGCACTCAGAGGAAAGCTTTTCTAATATAGTTTCTTGGGAGACTTTCATAAAATCAAAATGTTTAAAAATTGTTTAAATAATCCCTTACATACACATACATGCATACTAAACCTTATATCAATATTTTATAACGCTATCTATTCCACACATCTCTACATTATAAAGTTCAGAGCGGCTTCTGTGAAGACAGGAATGGAAACCTGATAAGAGAAATCCAGGGTGGCACCGTTGCCGCAAATGGCAGGTATTCGCCTGCAACTGGCGGATACAGTGAAATATCTAGGGCTCATCCTAGATAGAAAGCTTTCATGGAAGCCAAATATCGAAGACGGAGCAAAAAAGGCATCGATTGCCCTATACTGCTGTATAAGAGCTATTGGCAAGAGATGGGGCCTCTTACCTAAAGTGGTCCTTTGGCTCTATGACACCATAGTCAAGCCCATTATGTTCTATGGAGTCTTTATGTTGTAGAGAGCTTTAGGGAAGACCACACTTGCAGAGAAACTCGACTCATTCAACGGGTTGCGCTCATCAGCATGTGCGGTGCACTAAGGTCCACTTCAACCATGGCACTTAATGCAATTTTGAACATAATACCCTTGGACATCGCCGGAAGGTGTATAGCAGCGAAGGTGGCTATTAGACTCAGAGAATCTGGGTTCTTAAAGGAACGCGTATCTGAACACTCGGATATCCTCACATACTTTGACTGCATACCGGATCATCTGGATCAAGGAGTCGCCAGATCGAACTCTGGCGGCTCCTTCTCTGCCCATATACCGACCAGGGAGTGGAAGAAGCCATTAGAGGAGAGGGGCAGTAAGCTTACTTACGGATGGGTCAAAGTTTGGAGGGAAGGCTGGTGGAGGGGTTTACTGTCGAGAGCTTTTTATCAACTCCAGTTTCAGACTTCTTGATAATTGCAGTGTCCAGGTTGAGGTTGCAGCCATGAAGGTAGCAGCAGATTTGCTGCTTCGGAGTGCGTCCTCCTTCAGAGAAGTGACCATGCAACCACATAGTAGGGAGGCGATACTAGCCTTGAACGCATTTACAGTGCGTTCAGGGTTGATCGAAGAGTGCCTAACGTCGCTATCTCCAGCAGCGAGTGTATTTGCGCTTTGACTGGTATGGGTGCCGGGCCACAGCGGAATGGCAGGTCATTGCAAAGCTAGCAAGGAAAGACACCCTAGAACAACTATCAATACAATCGGAGCGCGTCGGTGCTCCCGTATCCTCTTCGCTTCGCGGGAGCTTAGCTAGGGCAGGGCCACAATCGGTATATGCGCTGTCCTAAAGTTCTTTTGGCCAAAAATAGATTGCAAGGTATCAGTGATCTCTTTGTTTTTGGTAAGCCTATCTCTAGTTGTGGAGGTCTAAGCAGGCCATTGTTCTATTGGCGTCCATCCTGTAAACCTAGGAATCTTACCAGACGCCATCTGTGGAAGCTGTATGGAAGAAAACATGGTGGAAACATCTCAATACTTCCTTTTTGACTATCCGGCGTTTGGTAGGTTAAGACTTAAGCCCTTGTGGGCGCATACCTTCTTGAAAACTGTTGATTGGGATCCTACTGAAATTCGGTGTTTTTGAGTTCCTTTAACATTATGTTTTATAATAGAGTTAAAATGAAATTTTAGTCTAAGTAATGCGTAAGCTTTTAGTATTCACCCAACAATGTTCGGGAATGTTTGAAGAAATCAAAAATATAAGTCACCTGTGAAATTAGAAATGCAAATGAGATAGTTCATCACATATTAAAATGCTGATTGAAGAAGTGACAATACTAGAAAGGAATGAGTGTAGATAGTGCACTATTTCTGAGTTACAGTTCAGTGCAATATGTGCAGTTATATTTCTCCAACGCTTGCTGACAGTTTTGCAATTTAATCAGAAAGTCTCAACTTTCCACAACATTTAATATACCCATATATATTTGAACGCAATGCAGGTATAAGTGTTGGAAATGGTAACCAATTGCCTAGTACGAAATTGATACTATAACTTTATACGAACTTTGAGCTTTAAAATTGCTTGCAGATTTTCTATTGGTTAATTCTTTTGATACTTCTATATAAACTTGCGTTTCTTGGCTTTATATAATATTTTTATGTTTTTAGTTGGTGCTTTAGCGGCCACAGTTAGTTGTCCAAAAGAAAGCTTTTTTTCTCCCAAAATTAGGCCACAGCAGGTCCTGGAATAAAGAGTTATCGGCATATATTCTCATAATAGGTCATCTTCGCTCCATGCTGGCCTTCTTTGGTATATGCTCCTTTAAAGAAGACGTCGAGTTATGTGCTACTGACATATAATTTGTAGTTTAGTAGTTGTACCATTTATCTGAGCATGATTTACCGTTTTTACTTGTTTGTCGAACACTCCCTCGGTTGCAATTTACTATAAGCTTTGGCCATGACATCGTAATAGTTGAGAAACAGTTGCCAAAAGTGTAAAGGGACGTGACTACGTGTAACTGGCTAACCACCGTGTTGGAAGTGATTCTGGAGCTAACTTTGCCAATATCGTTTAAAAAAGGTGGCAAAAAAGATAATAATGAAAGGAAATTAAAAAAGTAACGATACTGGAGTGCATAGGAAAGTTTAGAAGCTTAGACAAGAGGAACTGCTAACAAGGAAGTTTGATCATTAAGATATTGAGCATAATGAGGTGGTCAAACACGGAAGTGGCTGCAACCGAGACGACCTGAGCTTTTCTTTTCAGTGGATCCACACACCGTTAGATAAGAGTTTTTAAGAATGAAAACTTAAACAGGGCTGGCTGAAAATTCCTGGACTTGAGCTATACTTATCCTGCAGTCGCAGGAGGCAATGATGAGAGTGATGTATCCACTGAGATCGGATGTACTTCTGTCAGCTTATTTAGGTCTCCTGTCGCTTTTGGGACTAGGTTAGATTATTATATTATATTCCTTTATTCACAAGTGTTCGTTTCTTCTAAAATTGCTTGCAAATTCAGTTAACTGAGCTTTGTAAATCTCAGTGGTGAAAGGAATCCCAAGCTTACTCGAAATACATCCCCAAATAAGTATTATTTGGGTTCGAGCTTCCTTATTTAGAGTTTCGTGGATGAAATGCCTTTCGGAAGTATTACAAAGCCACACTGATCTTTGAAAAAAGAGAAACAGAAGTGCAGTTAGGTAGTAACGGTGGTATATGTGTACAATATTTTTGTCATCTCACATCGCTCCAGCTCCTGATGCGCAGTTATATATGGTTGAAATGCATGACAATTAGTTTTATACATTTCTAACACAAGTTCTGCCTTTATTGGCACATAGTCCGGGGGCCACCAAGGGGACCGTAAGCACTAATGGCTTAGAATGTGCAGCAGCAAATAATGGAATTAAAGTCTTGTGGATAAATTACGCAAACCAGAACATCAGCACAATATTCCAGATGCAATAAAGTGCCGGGAAATGTGAGTGTGTGCGACGGTGAGTGGGTGGGTGGATGTGTGAGAGGGGAACATGTGACCCTTCATTGCACTAAGTTGCCCAGATCCTGATGCATTGCAGTCGAAGAAAAATGTGCAAAGTTTCGCTCGCT
The DNA here is from genome assembly GCF_016617805.1 of Bactrocera tryoni. Taxonomy (NCBI): domain Eukaryota; kingdom Metazoa; phylum Arthropoda; class Insecta; order Diptera; family Tephritidae; genus Bactrocera; species Bactrocera tryoni. The sequence goes on from NC_052501.1 coordinate 38,828,463, forward strand.
TTGAGCGAGATAGAAGTGCCGACAAGTAATCCAACGGGACGAATGCGGAGCTTGCAACGTGGCGCAACTTTGCTGCTTTATGAAATGCAAGAGCGTGCAACTCAAGTGCAACAGCAAATTGTTTTGTTGCATAAGAGGCAAGTGGCAGTGCAAAAGTACAACGTTACACACCTACTTAGCCATCGCTGTTGTTGTTCCTGCTGTTGCTGTTTTGTTGAGGCATGCCCTGCTGCATGTTGCTAATAAACAATGCCACGGAATTTGCTGCAATCGCTGGCGTTACGGCTGCAGCTTAAGTGTAGCGATTTTTCTTAGCTGCGCGTTGCGTGCACGGGTATTTTTAGGTATAATTAGGTGGAATTTGTGGCATTTCACGCAACATTTATTTTAGTCGTGCCATAATAAGTATAGCGAAAGTATGACTGCCAAGTGAGCAGCTTTGAAGAGCGTGCTAATCAGCAGCAATGCTTGTCGAGTTGCTGGTTACATGGTTGCCTCGATGCTCTTGATTTCAGAAGTGTGACTTAATTGCCGGCACTTTGTGGTACAGCGATGGAAGTAAGCTGTCAGGGGCTGTAAAATTGCGACATTAGTAAAGGTGTATAAAGCGTTGAAAGATTCTTTTAAGAAATAAATATCTTTTCGATCTCGAACAAGTTTCAAAGAGAACTAAAATATTTATGCTATTTTCGAGTTCGAAATATTACAGAATTTGATCGGAGCTGAAAGCGGAAATTGAACCAAGGCTTTCGCATGGAAGTCTTAATATGGTTGTAAATAAGAACGATGCACAAAACATACTTACTCTTTTTGCTCAAATAGATAAAATTTAATATATTGGGTCTAATTACTGAATCCGAGTCGAAATCGAATTCGTTGCGGAAAGAATTTTCGATCGAAAATGTTCATGCGATCATTGATACCGTCGATAACCTGCTTTACCGTACCATAAATAAACTGTGTTATCAACAAATTCGACAAGTTTGAAAAATGAAATAAATTGTCTAAGCTTCGTTTTTACAAATATTCAAAATGGATACAATTGCATTATATATGGTTGTCAAAAAAGTCTTGCGGTATTTTCGCTAGTTGGCGCTGAAAGCGCGTAATTCTAGTTTTATTCGTCGCATCGGGTCATGCTATACCTTTTTGGAAAGCTCATTTCGCGCTAACACGTATTTGATTGGTTGTCGTTTCTTTTAAGTCGTTCGTGAGTTATAGCGTCGCAAACATGGAGCAAAATAAAGAGAATTTACGGCATATTTTACAGTACTATTACGATAAAGGCAAAATTGCATCTCAAGCCGCCAATAAAATTTGTGCAGTTTATGGACCCGATACAGTTTCCATTTCCACCGCACAACGATGGTTTCAACGTTTTCGTTCTGGTGTAGAGGTGGTCGAAGATGCGCCATGCTCCGGAAGGCCTGTCGTCGAAAATTGCGATAAAATCGCTGAATTGGCCGAAAGAGACCGGCATAGTAGCAGCCGTAGCATCGGTCAAGAGCTGGGCATGAGTCATCAAAAATTCATTTCAATTTCAATAAAAAAAAAAATCAATAAAAATACCGCAAGACACTTTTGACTACCCATTATTATGTATTCATATCAAAATTATTTAAATAAATATAAAAATTCAGTAAACGAATTATCAGACATTAAAAATAAAAACTTATGGCTTGTTTAAATGTTATAGTTCAAGTCCTAAACCTTTTTTTCTTGGTTTCTAATTTATCAATGGATATGTTCTTGTGCAGAACAAACATGCATGTATTGCTTCATAAGCGTGTTTAGAACCTTTGAAACATTGTCCGCCATCTTTTTTTGGATATTTATTTGCTCCTCAAGTAGACTCTTTTTGTTTATTTTCTGTTTCTTTTGCGGTGTACTTTGCGTCAGGTGATCAGTATCTCGATTAGCTACCATTTGCTGGTCAGACGATAAAAATTATATTGCATTTTTCATTTGGGGCTGCGGAGAAATGTCGTCAATTGGTCTCTTCCTTTTTGTACTAGGGATGTCATCTGAAACGTTTGTTGATGTTCCAAAAGTTTGAATACCTTTTGATCCCTATACTGATGTATTTAGGGAAAGTATAGCGCTGACATCCTCTTCGAGAGAACTTAAGTCCTGTTCCAGATATTTGCTTCTTATTTTTAATCATTTTCCTTTTAACTGTAAATTGAAAATCAGTCCAAACCTATAACTGAACCAATATTAACCGATAATATAAACGCGTGATATTTTTTTATACCTTTTTCCATCCAGTCCTGTTCTTGACTGGAGGGCCCATGGCGTTTAACTTTTCTGAAGTGCCTTCCCAAAAAGCATTTATACATGTATCCGCGGGTGCTCTTTGAGAAAATCCTTTAGCTATGTCTGGGTGCAACTTCATAATATCCACTAGTACTTCAAATTGATTTTTGTTGGTGTGTTTTTGTTTCTTCTCTCTAAATGACATATTTAAAACATAATTTAATGCGCTCTCAGGAATTTCTTTTACATAAATACTTACAAATGCTCCATTTTTGCCAATTTACGCAGTTCACTCATCAACGGATAGATTTCGATGAATATTTTCGACTTCGAGGTTTCAATGATTTCGAAATTAGCGCCATCTATTAGCCACGGAATGTATTTTATCGAGTCGGCAAGTAAGTTCAACTGCAACGGAAACTTAATCTTCGATACGGTTTCAATGATTTCAATGTAATAATTTTCGATCGAATTGTCAAGTTTTTCGATCGAAACGGATTCAATAATTAGACCCATTGTGTATATGAGGAAAACATCAACGAGATCTGTACTTAGTGTACTAGTTTTTGGACACTAACCAAAAAAGTCGGCATAAAATCTACAATAATAACGAACATCGTCTTATCTAATATGTGAGATGGTTTATAGGATCTAGTTCGAGGACCGACTTCACAAATTTTTTGCATTAAAATATAGCTTAGTGTAACCAGTACGTATTCAATATATTCACATAATTTTGCTAAGAGATTTTACATGTTTACTAATAAGCGAGTATAAGGAATAACGTCGTTGAAAATTCTTGTATTACAATATGAGGTCTAGGTTAAGTATTTACACCACTTTATCTACTTTATTTATCAAGAAACGTTGAAATAATTTAACGCACCAAGTTTGAATGCAATTAGTGGAGTAGTCACTCTGGTTAGAATTTCATCTAACGATGGATGATGCCAAGCCGATTGTTCAATTTTTACACTGGCTCCTATGAGACCCTTCTATATCATGGTGTATGTAAAATTTAATGCTTCTGAAATATTTAGTCAGTGTGTTGGAGTATCCTTAGTAGTTTTTACCCCAGCATTATATAGGGACTACATATATGGGGTTATGATTCAATTTTACCCATTTTCATATTCTCAAAAGGGATATCAAAATGATTTACCCTTATATTCCAGGGATACGAGTATCTCAATTTTAACTCAAGTTACAACTTGCACAGAAAAATGGACGGACAGATAGACAGACAGTCACCCGGATTTCAACTCGTCACGTCATCTTGATCATTTATATATACTACTGTGAGCAAAAAATAGTATGACTTTGTTCATAATTTTAAATATCTTTAAATATGACGTCCTTCTCAAAGAAATCTCCCTGGGTCCCAATACTTTTGTGCCAACGGGTTTTCAAATCCTCGAAACAGTTGTTAAAGTCAATTTCCGAAATAGCCTTTAATGCGCACAGTGATTCACGTATAATGTATTTCATAGACTCAAAAATGTTTCCCTGCATCGGTCGTTTGAGTTAGCCAGAAGTCACACGGAGCCAAATCAGGCGAACACGGTGGTTGCGGCACGATATTCGTTGAAAATTAGGCGAAAAACTCACGAAAAATCAATGCAGTATGTGACGGTGTATTATCGTGGTGCAAAAACCTAGAATTCTCCGCCTATAATTCGGATCTCTTTGTACGGATACCTTCGCGAAAACGGTGTATATAATTGAAATGGTATTCCTTGTTGACTGTTTCGCTGGTTGGAAGGAACTCAAAGTACACCACACCTCGATAATCGAAGAAAACTGACCTGCTTTGATGTGTCATTTTTGGTTTCGGCGCACCATTGCCACGATATTCGGTTGATTAATTGTATTTTAATCGTGCTTACACTCTTCTGGGCCCAAAATAGTTTTTATTGATCTTTTCGACATTCCAACTATGCCAGTAAGATGTCTGACTGTTAATCGTCGATTCCCAAGTTCCAATTCCTTTGTTTTATTGACGTGCTACGTCGTCAACGCGTTCTCCATCCTCTTTGAATACTTTGTACTAATCAAAAACACTTGCTTGCGACAAACAATTATCACCGAAAGCCTTTTCCTTTCCAACATTCTGGACGTTTTGGTACCTGAAATTTGATTCCGCAAACAAAATTTAATGGAACTTGTTTTTTGAATAATTTCTCTCATTGTAAAAGTCGCCGATAGCACTTTATGTACTTCAGAAAGATAAAGCTATACTAAATACAAATGATTATTTGGAGACGTCACTGACAGTCATACCAACGTAGAAAGATAGTATTTCAACGAACGTGTTTCTGCTTCAATTTAAATTAAAATGTCTTACTTACTCATTTTTGCCCATAGTATACCATATTTTACTCGTATAGGCAACTGCGGGGCAAACTCAACATATCCTGACACCCTGTTCAGCTTATCTGTATTTACCTCATAGGTGTTTTCAGCTTAATAAAGGAGCAAATTTTATGATCACTGTCTGGGTTTTACGTTTCAAGGCCAGTTAAACTGTACTAGCCTAGTTAGTACAGATTTCGGAGGCATAGATACTGAAAGAATGGCCTGAGTATTATATTTCTCATTAAAGTTCCTACTAGAAGTCCTCAAATTAGAAACCTTGAATTAAAAGATATCTTGAGTTGTTGATTTCTTTATGCCGAGATTTAAGTTTAAATTTACATTAAACGACCGTAATGTTTAGCATGGGGTTTTTAATGCAATCTACAGTGACGGGCAATACTGCAACACTCCACAGCGATCATTATTAAATGACGCCGTAAACAAAAATAGTCAAACATTTTTACGATTCCATTTTTCCATTTTTAAAAATAAAAACATAAAATAAACTAAAACTGTTACAGTTTTGCACTCGATGTAATATTAAAACATAATACTATTTAAAATCGTGAAATGAATATTTGGTCCAAACAGGGGCGGATCCAGAGTAGAGTTTTGGGGAGGAACTTGGAGCATCGTTGTTCTGAGCCATGTGTTGATTCGGCGCAAAGAAGAAAAGGATCGTTCAGCGCTAGCATTTGTGGCTGGCAAAGTGCAGAGTACGTGAAGGAGAATATGAGTCGACGGATATACATATATCCTTATCGTAAGTGCTGAGGCTTTCTAAGGCAAAGAGCACTTGTGTTCTTGTAGTAATTTTCATTTTCCCTGGTTCAAGCTTCACTTTTTGCAGTTCTTTGTTTCCGGGCAAGATCTTCAAAAAACGTCTAATTAGGCATTCAATGAGTGAAGTTAAATCCTTTTCTTCCAAATTTAGGTTAAATTTTGGTAACAGCTAACTCAAATTGCAACTTTCAAGAACTTCATCGGAAAACCGAGTTTTTAAATCCTGCATGACCGTGTCAAGTGGAATGTATGCAGAAAACCTGTAAAAGTCTTCACAGCTTTGAGATGAATGATTGTTTCGATGACTCTGACGACCACATGTTCCTGGTTTTTCCATTTCAACATCTATTTTTCAATTTCATTCTATTCTTCCACTCGCTTATTTTTGTCAGTACTTGAACGATTTCTGGAAGGGTGACTGTGAATTGATGAACGACATCATGTCTTTGTACCCACCTTATCTCACAAAGCTGCACAATTTTTCTGCCCAAGAATTGAGCTAAATCAGTGTTACGTTTCGGTCTTGAAACTTGGAAAAATGTTGTAACTTCTCTGAATATTTCAGATATCTTTCCAATCAAAGCAATTTGGTCAATTTATGGGAAAAACATGGAGATCAGCTCCGCGATCTCTCAACATAGCAATACAACCATCAGTACCTATTGCAACGCATTTCTGAACATCCAGCCCCTTATCCCTCATGTCTTTCAAAACCAACTGTCCTAACGCAGCTCCCGTGAGTGAAATCTCCTCGAAGTTGTTTTCTTCAATACTTATATACTCCAATACTTATATACTTTAACACTTATATACTTCAATACTTATACTACCGTGATCAAATTGAAAGGCGAATTTTTAATTTATACTTCGGGTGTTTTTCGAATCGGTAATTTTTTTTCTGTAAGTTGGTAGTACTGTTAACCCTTTCGACCCCAGTGAACTGAAATTTTTTTTTTAATATTGGTGGTTTTGTATTCATTTAACAAGTATTTGGTAAAAATTTTGAGTCGCCACGCCCATCGGTTTGGGCGCTACCGGAAGTTGCTTGTGGGCAACGTTGGGCCATGGTGGTGGGCCATATACAAAATAAACAAAAATGTTCTTTGGAGAGCTTACAATTATTTCTATATTATTTTGAAAATTAGGTGCGGTATGACAAAAAGCAGTTTTCGTTATTGTTACAGCAAAGATGGACTTTGCATTTAAGGCATTTGGATATTGGTGTTCCTGTTTTACACATTCTGCAACATCCTTTTTCACCAAATACAACCCAATGTTTCATTTTATCATAATGCTGAGAGTTTGATGTATTCGGCTGGAACCTGTACTTTTTTGACTGAGGGATAGACAGACTACTTATTGGGGACATAGAATCTAGGGATACTATAGAGCTAGCCCTTTCAACATTCGATGGTCGCCCTCTCTTCTTTTCGAATGTAGTAGATGTAGTACTCTGTAAAAGCTCTATTGCAACTTCTGTTTGGAATTTAATAAGTGGCATATATTTTTTCGTTGGGTTGGTGAAATATAAATGTTTTCTATACAAAAGCCAGGCATTTGTAACCGATGTTCCCAGGCACCAATAAAATATCCTTATGTACCACTTCTTTCAACGGTGGTTAACCTTGTAGAGTTCCATAAGCATGTCGGCCAAATCAACTCCTCCCATAGCATTGTTGTAAGAAGCAATAATCGCAGGTCTTGAAATATCAATATATTTTTTTTCTTTTGGATTCCAACGTTTGCATATCCCAACGGGTTCATGGCTTTGATATGAGGATACAAGTTGAACTGGCTTATTGTCAAACCATTTCACACATACAATATTATTGTTGATCTCACATTTTACATCAAACGATCCTCTTCCAAGCTTTTTTAATTCAGCATCTGAAAGCGGATCGCAGTTGCTTATGCGGCTCTTACGTACAGTACCAGTTGCAAAGATACCCATTTCCTTCAACGAAATAAGAAGGCTTACTGATGTGAACCAATTATCAAAAAAAAATCTTAAAATTCTTCTGCTTTGGAACCCTTTTTGCCAAAAATAGTACAACATCCGTAGATATTCCCAATCCATAATCAGGGCAGGTGCCTTTACCAACATACAGCGTAAAGTCGTAAACTAACCCAGAGTTTCCAGCACGCGTAAACATTTTCAGACCCCATTTGTGAGGCTTAGCTGGGTTGTATTGTTTATATGTCGATCGTCCTGTAAAAATAAATTAGGCTAAAGTATATATTTTTTATGACATTACGGAAGGTATACCTTTGAACGCGATGATTTGTTCATCAACGCTTTGATGTTCTTCCTGGGGTAGTTTACCAAAATTTTCTTTGAGAATCTATGGTGAAGGGCGTATCTTGTACAGCTTATCATAGTTAGACTCTCCTTTTTTGGGTTGCTTAGAGTTAGCGTTAAAATGTAAACATTTCTTAATTTTTTCAAACCTTCCGCGTGGCATTGAATCTGTTATAGCTGTAAGCTTTAAGTCTTTTGACCATGTCATTTTGAGTTGTGGTAATTTTAGAACACCCAAGTACAACAAAATACCAATGTAACGTTTAATATCCTCTCTAGTACATTTTAGCTCAATGCCGTGTTCTTGCAGCCCTACAATTCAGTTTGCAATGTCAGCAAATCAATTACTCGGCTATCAAAAAAGGTGCAAAAATATTCTATCGGCGTCATCAATTTGTCGCTTCTCCATGCTTTGTATTCTTCCCAAATACTCTCTGGAGATTGAAATGGCCTTTTTCTCTACTTAAGTGCCTTGGGGTCAACTTTTTCAAAGCACAAGTCTACAACATTACAAGATTCCTTCTCACGTTCATCTTTGTTCATATTTTCAAAAAGGCCAATCTCTATGCTTTCTCCTTTTTCCGTTATCTCATCCAAATTGTTCTCTAACACTGTGGATGTGTCTCCCATCTCATTTTCACTTCTTCATCAGTTGAAACATCCCATTCAAAGTTTACGATCGTTTCAATTTCTTCATTTGTCAATCCTTTCTCTTCCGGTCTCATATCTAAGTACAAATACATATTATTTATTGCTACAATGGCCCAAGGTTGCCCACAAGCAACATTAGAACTTTGAAAATTACTCACCTGGTTATTAGCTAATACAAATGAAATTTACCTCTAGTACAGTTAAGCATAAACTAAGCTTAATTATATTCAGTTTATACTTTTTTATTTTACTTATTTTTTATCAAAGATATTAACAACTTGAATGCCTCTTCCGAATTATACAACACAATTTTTGGTGAAGCACACTCACTCTCTTTGAAATAACTGCTAAATGATCTTCAAAAGTGAATTTGCTTAATTCAATTCCAAGAATACACATAAAAGTACCGTAATAACTAAGTATGAGCCGACCAAAACAAAGACAACGCTTACAGGGTCGATAGGGTTAATGACATCATTCGTATTTGAGATACGCGTCGTTTTGTGAGGCTCTAAAAGTGAATTCTTCAATTTTTACTATGCCACAATTTATTGAACAAACAAGTGCGATAATGACAATCTCATACTAAAATCGTGACCAACCACCGCAATCGCCTGCTTTCCTTTCGTGTAACTTCTGGCTGTTCAACAAATCCACATGGCCACTCCGAAGACACCGTTTTGACTCAATTGAAGATATAAAAGCTGAATCGAAGAAGTCTCTGATGGCCATCATGACGGAGGATTTTTCCAAGTGCTATGATGACTGGAAAATTCTTGGTGTATTGCAGCGGGAGTGGATTACTTTGTAGGAGATGAAATGGACAAAATTCGCCTTTCAATTTGATCGCTGTAGTAATTCCTTATAAATGTTTGTTTATATGCACATATGTGGCTCGTATTTGGTTTGGTAAACATGCAGTCAAATGTACCATAGAAAGAATATGTATATGTACATACATATGTATATGTGTCCTGAGTAAGCATTGGTTTATTTGCATGTCGGTCCATGCGCAAGAAATAAATTTTAAAAACTTGAAAATAAGATTAAATGATTGTGATTTTTTATGACATTTGTGGCTCAGTGGAAATAATGTATAACTTTTTACTTTGGGGGGAGAACTCTCCCTCAGTTCCACAACCCCATCACCCACGATATTAAATCGGTGGGTATTGCGTTCCAAATTTTTTGAGTCCGCTCCCATAAAAAAAAAATTAAGTTACAGTTCTAACTGATGGAATATACTCAGTTGAAATGAAAGCGTCTTTAACGTATTACAGTATTGCTCGTCACTGTATACGAATCTTTTGCATTTTCTAGATTGTTACGTCCTTAATGCATAAACTAAGATTATACTTTTACAAACAATAACGTTCTGACACTCATATTTTTGGTTGTTGGAAAGGTGTGCGAAGCGTGTTCCTTGCTTCTGCTTCATTCGTGGTATGGAAAAGTTCGATTGTTTAACATAGTAGTTGCAGTTTCTGAGTGAAATTCGTCAATCACCCATTACTGTTGCCTTGCAATATTAAAAGCAAAACCAATTTTTATTCCACAAAATGTATATTTCAAAAATAACTGTGGTTTAACGTGGCCTGACTGAATTTAACATCGCACAATTGAATTTACACATTCATTTTAAATTGAGCTGAGCAAGCTCTACAATTCAAAATTTCGCATTTTGTTCAAAATCACAACCACAAACGAAGCCTGAGCTGGCTATTAATGAATATTTATACGCCCATTCACTTTCGGTTGCATATTTATGGAAGTTCAGCTCTGAAAGGTGCAAATCCACCTGCACATACACACATACATGCATACATACTTAAATAGTTGTGAATATGTGATGCATGCATATTTAATGTCCCTTCGTTTATGAAATTTTGCTAACATTAAAAGCAACTGCAAATAATGGAACGCAAACGCAACACGAAAGAGAAACATTTTATTTTATGAATATGAATTGTTTTGCCGTTAAAATATTTAAATGTTCTCTGCTAGTTTCAAAGCAGAATTCCCGTTGTTTGCATTTTGGCGTGTGGGTGAATTTAGTTTTGAGCAACAAATAGTCTATTTGTTTACACTGCCATAAGTATATATTCTAGGGTGAGTAAACAAACGATTTGCGCACCGAATATAATCACAGCAGAGTATCGAAGAAGACCCGAATAAGTCCATCCGAACAAAATTTGGAGCTTTATGGAAGATTTTTCGGCAGGATCGTAATTTGCGAGCTTACAAAATCCAACCGCTGCAAGAACTGAAGCCGAACGACCATTAAGCGAATCGCATGTGCGGTGAAATGAGATCGTCACCATTCCCACATGTGGAGTGATCTTTGGAGTGTTGTATAGGTAAAGGGCCGGTCATAATGTCACAGTCAATGAGGAACGCTACACAGGCACGATTATTGACTTTTTCGAATCTGAATTGGAGAATGTTGATTTTGACGACCTTTGGTTACAACAAGGAGACGCTACGTGTCATACAGCCAACGAAACAATACATTTATTGAGGAAAGCTTTTAGTGAGACGGTTAACGCCTTGGAAGAGAATATTCGGCATGTCATTGTTGACAAAATGGCCCAACCAGCCATGGCGGTTACTTGGCCATAATCATTTTTTAAATATAAACAACTTTCTCTTTATAATGAAGCTAAATTCTTGGCCATAATAATCAATTATTTGATTTTTATTTCTGCTTGAAAACACCTGTCTAAAAACAACTCCCTCTGTAATTCATATGACTTCAGTATTTACCTATACTTGCTTGACATAACTGTACCAATAAACCGTAACACAAAATCGCGTCTAAATTGCATTTCCGCTAAAGTAAGTGTTCATTGACGTAAAAAATATTTTATCTTTGCAACAAGCGTTCCCAGTGTTCACCTACTTACAGTAGAAAGCTGCAACTGTCCGGAAATGCAAAAAATTCTGAATTCGCTACTAAATCCGACACAATGTATTTGGGGAAAAAGTTCACGAAGTTTACGCGTTTCATTTCGTTGTCATCATTTTGCTTTGGAAGTATTTACATGGCTGTGGTGCTGGAGCGTTGCAAATAGTTATGAAGAATGGAAGCTGGAAAAGCACTAAATTGGTAAAAGAACCGAAAAAAGTTAATAAATGCTAACGGAAAAAGTGGAGACATGTAACACAAACGAGAATAAAATGAAACACGGAAGATGAACGCATACAGTAGTATGGAAGAGTTGATGTTGGCAAGAGACAAATAGTAAGTTAAAACAGAAGCAAAAGGTGGCTTAAGAGAAGTACTTGAAAGCCAAACAAAAAGAAAGTGGCCTCAAAAGAAGTGAAAAAACAAATTATAACTGTTTAAAAAAATTAATGACTACCGAAGAGACATTTCACGGATAAATATAGAGTACTAGCGGCCTGGTACGTGCTTCGCTACGCACATAGTGAAATAATAAAAAAACTATATATATTTTAACTTCAAATTCAATTATTCACTTATCAACCTATACCTTGTCAGTATTCTAGAAGTCTGCACGCCTTATGCAAATACTGCCATATATCTTGGCATCACGCTCGAGGTTAAATCAGGTTAATAAAAAGGATTACATTTAATCTGAAACTGTCAAAAATGAAATGGCTAATTGGGCGAAGGCTAAACCCGTCCATACACTACAAAGTACTTCTTTATAAACAAATAATAAAGCCGGTATGGTCATATGGTGCGCAAGTGTGGGGATATGCCAATGATAGCAGTATTATTATTATACAACGTTTTCAAAACAAGGTGCTAAGAGGCATTGTAAAGGCTCCTTGGTACTGCAGAAATGCTGATGTTCATCGAGACCTTAGGGCGAATGCAGTCGCCGAAGAAATAAGTAGTGAGGCAGATGCCCACTACAAACGGCTTAATGCCCATGTGAACGAGGAGGCGAAAAATCTTCTCTTAGACATACAAATATGCCTCTATGTAAAAAAAAACCACATATTTTGTTGGAAGCTAAAACATAAAGGAACTAATTATATACCATTTATGTACGAAAATCATTATAGATTTCTAAGTAATTTTTTTCTAAGTTATTCAAATCAAACTGCTCGTTAGTTTTTGAAAATATGTAGTTGTAGTGATATTAAACATTGTTTTAGTTTTAAAAATGTTTGTAATAAAAAAAGCATTTATTCAAACAAAAAATATTTTAATTATAATATTTTGTAATGAAATGGCATATCAGTTGGAATCATACGGTTACATGGTATCAAAAACCTTCTCTTTTTGATTAAGCAGATAAGACCGTTGCTACAGTCAAATTTGGCAACAACTTTTTCATTGCCAACAGCAACAGGTTGCAATACTACAAGCATACTATTTTTTGTAGCACCAAAAGATGTCATTTGAAATGTCGAATTGTATTGTTAAACATGATTTCAAAAACGCTTCGACGTTTGCGGTTACGCAGAAATTAATGAATACAATGGTTCAGGTGAAGTTTTTAATGCTGACAATCTCACTTCTCCATTTGAAAGTTAGCCGGAATGCGTCCATCCTTTCAATGTATCCGTAAATACTATAATCAATCTGACTGTTCTAAAATAAAGATACAGTACAGATACAGGGTCAACAGATCGATTTTATACATTAAGTTCACCCTGCGTCTGAATGCAGTCAACCATATGTTTAAAAGTATACAATTCTTCTTATTCTTTAGTGGCGTTGGAGCTTATGCGGTTATAGCCGACTGAAAAACAGCACGCCAGTCTTTTCTCCGTCTTACTATGTTGCACCAATTGGAGATGCCAAGCGAAGCCATGTCCTTCTCTACCTGTTACTTCCAATTCAGTGGAGGTCTTCCTCCTCCTCTGCTTTCCCCGGCGTGTATTGCGTCGAACACCTTTAGATCTGGAGTATTTTCGTCGATTCTGACGACATGACCTAGCCAGTGTCGCCGTTGTTTTTTAATTCGTTGAACTATGACAATATCGCCGTATATCTCATACCATCGTTCAATCGAATGTGATATTCGCCGTAAAGGACCATGAATCTTTCGCAGCACCTTTCTCTCGAAAACTCGTAACGTCGACTCATCACATGTTGTCATAGTCCAAGCCTCTGCACCATATAGCAGGACGGGAATAATGAGTGAACACTCGATAGAACCTCATATGCGATGTTTAGGATACTTATCCCACGGTAGTTGGCGCAGATTGTGGGGTCTCCTTTCTGTGATTAGGGCAGAGCAAATTTAAATTCCAATCGTTGAGCATGCTTTCGTGCGACCATATTTTACAAAGCTGATGCATGATCCTTATCAGTGCTTCCCCGCAGTGTTTAAATAGCTCGGCCGGTAATCCATCAACCCCCGTCACTTTGTTGTTCTTCAGACGGGTAATTTCGATTCGAGCTTTTTCATGGTCGGGCAATGGAACATCTGTTCCATCGTCATCGATTGGGGAATCGGGTTTGCCCTTTCCTGGCGTTATTCTTTCGCTGCCATTCAGCAGGCTGGAGAAGTGCTCCCTTTAATTTTAATATAAGTATGCTCTGTGCATCGGTGACTAGATCATCTTTGGGGTTCTACAACCTTCAGTTAGTCACCGCATTTTTCGATAATCTTCGAGCAGTACATCTGTTGGCCAGCTTGTCAAGCTTTTCGTACTCACGCATTTCGGCATCTTTCTTTTTCTGTCTGCAAATACGTCTCGATTCCCTCTTCAACTCTCGGTTCTATCCCATCCCGCACGTGTTGTGATCGATTGTTACGTTGCTTGGTAGGCAGTCCGTTTTCTCTTCGCTGCGACACGGACTTCCTCGTCGTACCAGCTGTTCTTTTGCATTTTCCGAAACCCAATGGTTTCGTTTACAGTTTTACGTAAGGAGATTGAAATGCCGTCCCACAGTTCCCTTATACCGAGTTGCTGATTAGTTTTCTCAGAGAGCAGGATTGCAAGTCGAGTAGAAAACCGCTGGGTTGCCTGTTTGCAGCTTCTCGACGTCGAGGCTTCTTTGAGTTTATTGACGTGCGTTTTTTGCTGCACAGAGACATGTACAAATCTTGGCTGCAACAAGATAGTGGTCCGATTCGATGTTAGGACTTCGAAGCGTACGCACGCCTAAAACACTAGAGACGTGTCTCCCGTCTATCAGCACATGATTGACCTGGTTGGTGACTTTTCGATCCGGAGACATCCAGGTAGCTTGGTGAATGTTTCTATGCTGGAAACTAGTCCTACAGATAGCCGTATTTCGAGCCTCGACGAAGTCGATCATCCTCAACCCATTTGGGAATGTTTCATCGTGGAGGCTGAATTTACCGACCGTTGTGCCAAAGATTCTTTGGGCACCCTGGCGTTAAACTCGCCAAGCATGATTTTGATATCGTGGCGGAACAGTTCTCAAAAGTGCACCCCAAGCGGTTTCTGAGAGAATTTACTCTGAGGCAAAAAAATACTCGAAATTGTTATTGTTGGTAAGACTGTGCTTAATTACCATGTCAAATATGAGCGCGATCAGTCAACCAATTGGTTTACAGTACCTGCTTAAGTCGGTAAACCTTAGTACTGGAAAAGCCTTACGGTTATTTAGTTTTATCAAAAACACAAACTTTCGATTAGTACAAAGTCTTCAAAAACGCTCAAGAGATCATTGAAGAGATGCCTCGTTCTGGACGATCTTTAACCTCATCAACTGATCAAAATATTAAAACAGTGTAGGATATGGAGCTTAAAAATCGTCAGACATGTGTTAGAGAGATGGCAAGAGGCCACGACATCCCTCACTAGTCCGTTCGAATGATTTTGATTGATAATTTGGGTATGAAACGCGTTCTTTCTCGATTCGAGCCGATAAAGCTGAATCGTTTTCAAAGAGTGTATGATTGTTACCGAATTCAAAGCTTACTCGATAGTATTCGATCAACCACCGTATTCACGAGATTTGGCTCCGTGTGATTTGATCTTGTTCCCCAAACTGAAATTGCTGCTCCGTGAAATCCGTTTTCAGTCGATGGCGGAGGGCTTTCCCAAAAAGGGCTTATGAAAAGTGTTTCGAGGACTGGAAAAATCTTTGGCATTAGTGTATTAAATACGGTGGTAATAAATATTTTGAATAAAAACAAGTAAGGAAGGGCTAAGTTCGGGTGTCACCGAACATTTTATACTCTCGCACGATAAAGTGATAATCGAGATTTCATTATCCGTCATTTACATATTTTTCAAATACCGTATTTGTGTAAAGTTTTATTCCGCTATCATCATTCGTTCCTAATGTATATACTCGTATTGTACAGAGAAGGCATCAGATGGAATTCAAAATAGCGTTATATTGAAAAAAGGCGTGATTCTTAACTGATTTCACCCATATTTTGTACATGTCATCAAGGTGTTAAGAAAATGTCACATACCGAATTTCATTGAAATCGATCTAGTAGTTCCCGAGATATGGTTTTTGGTCCATAAGTGGGCGAGGCCACGCCCATTTCAATTTTAAAAAAGCCTGGGTGCAGCTTCCTTCTGCCACTTCTTCCGTAAAATTTAGTGTTTCTGACGTTTTTGTTAGTCCGTTAACGCACTTTTAGTGATTTTGAACATAACCTTTGTATGGGAGGTGGGCGTGGTTATTATCCGATTTCTTCCATTTTTGAACTGTATATGGAAATACCTGAAGAAAACGACTCTGTAGAGTTTGGTTGACATAGCTATAATAGTTTCCGAGATATGTACAAAAAACTAAGTAGGGGGCGGGGCCACGCCCACTTTTCCAAAAAAATTACGTCCAAATATGTCCCTCCCTAATGCGATCCTTTCTGCCAAATTTTACTTTAATATCTTTATTTATGGCTTAGTTATGACACTTTATAGGTTTCCGGTTTCCGCCATTTTGTGGGCGTGGCAGTGGGCCGATTTTGCCCATCTTCGAACTTAACCTTCTTATGGAGCCAAGGAATACGTGTACCAAGTTTCATCATGATATCTCAATTTTTACTCAAGTTACAGCTTGCACGGGCGGACGGACAGACGGACGGACAGACGGACGGACGGACAGACAGACATCCGGATTTCGACTCTACTCGTCGCCCTGATCACTTTGGTATATATAACCCTATATCTGACTCTTTTAGTTTTAGGACTTACAAACAACCGTTACGTGAACAAAACTATAATACTCTCCTTAGCAACATTGTTGCGAGAGTATAAATATAGTATGTTTGGGACATAAAAAAGTAGTTTTCCGGTAAATTTCGTCAAAGAGAAAAATATTATGTACAAGATAAAAATAGAAAACCCAAAAAAGTGATTATTTGAATTTTTGGTTTAAAGTTGAGGTTATTTTCAGAAGTTTATATTTAAAAGTGATAAGCCTTTTCTTTACATACAGCATGGCTTTTTCTATAGGGGTCGTAGTTTTGCTGGAAATTGCGGTAAGTGTTTTTAAGCCTCGAAGGTTTCTGCTCTTGTCCAATCAGACTAACAAAGAGTTTAAAATACAAGGTGCGTTCCGGAGCAAACAGGACTTTTTGAATCTAGCGCCACCTGTTGGCGACATCTATATGTCGATTGGTGCGTTAGAATCTGCTATCTTTATCGATTGCCCAGTGAGAATTTCATGACATTTCATCATGACATTGGTAGTGCAATCTCTGCGTTTTAAGTGTCAGTATGTATGTGTTATCGTTTCGAAAATGAGTTTCGAACAAAGAGCCAACATTAAATGTTGTTTTAAAATTGGTAAAACTTTTACCGAAACGTTTCAATTGATGAAACAAGTTTATGGCGATGATTGCCTATAGCAGAGTTCCGCACAAATTCATTGACGACCAAAAATTGCTCAGAATCCAACATTCGACCATTGCCATTTCCCGTATTTACCTCATATGGCACAGTGCGACTTCTTCCTTAGAGAAAAATGCATTTGCCCATGAAAAAGAAATGAAGCGTTGTGCAGATGTAGAGGCCATCCAAAAGGCTTGCACCAGCCATACCGGCCAACGAGCTAAAACACTCGTTCGACATGCTTTTGGACCGTGCAAAAAGCTGTATTGAAGCTGAAGGGGACTATTTTGAATAAAATTAATATATTTTACCGAAAAAAACATTTATTCTGTTTTATTAAAGTCCTGTTTACTTTCGAAACCTCCTTGTATAACTATGGATACTGGAAATTATGGTTCTATAGTGGGTCGTAGACCACTAATTTACCCTTTTTAATTTCGGAAAGTATTAACCCTAGTGTTGAAATTTAGCAACTCACAACTTTATCACAAACTTTGACATTTGTGATTTTATACACACCCAGTACGTTTGGAAAACAATGTCGATTTGTATTGTTTTCAATAACATAAAGTATTGATCTCGGCCAAGAAATGGAATAAATAGTTAACATTTTCCCGCAATTAAGTTTTACAAATAAGTTGAACACAACCACTTTTTTACAAGTGTCTTTCAAGAAATCAAGAAAACCAACCGCCGAAAACGGATCACCACAACTTATGAAATACAAGCAAATGTTCTGCGTAAAGACTTCTTGAGCAGAACTAAATGATGGAAATACCTAAACGAACCCTTTAACTCACACGCATATCTAGTCATGCACTCTCATGGACACCAGAAGGACACACTCCCAAATATGATTATTACGCATGCTTTTACGGAATTGCATTAAGCGCTTCCGGATTCAAGGCTAACGAATTCCTTGTGCTTGCTCCAAAGATTTTGTGAAATGCACACGTGAGTTTTGCAAGTTCGTAATTGCTTCAAAAGTAAAATTCTATTTTAGTAGAAATTCGAAAACAAAACAGTTTATGTACATAAGTGATGAAAGTAATAGCAGTAACACAAAAGTATATATTTTTTTATATATTTATTTTGAGGAAAGTCAAAGTTATTTTCAATATTTTGAAAAAAGCTAAGTTAAAATAGTTTCTGAATTATAAACAGCTCTTTCTGTAATATAACATTTTTTGTTTAGAAAGTAAAAAATTACCCTTGTAGCAAAAATACTCTTTAAAGTAATCTCCATCCAGAATAATTTGTTTGTTGTCATGGTCTTCAAATAAACAGTTATTTCCATATTTTGCTCCCCAATAGAATTAAATTTTTTTCAGGAGACACTTTTTGAAGTTGGAGAGCTAAAATAGGAGCCCAAAATCTGGCTAAAAATCTAGCAAAAGTTGAATTTACAAATCCTTTTCATTTGAAGGTATTCGTGAATGATTTGATCTATGAATTGTTCTTAGTTCACTTAATTTAATTACATGGCCACTCAACACAATTTCATTTTGTAATATTTTCTGAGATTACTCTCTCTTGTGGTATTTTTGTATTAGAAGCATCGTACCGGTGCTGGTAAGGAAAATCAGTACAAAACTGTGGAGTTTGATCAGTCGTAATACTTATCAAGTCACTGTTCTGTATCACGGTGCTAGTTCCCATCAGGGAACAGTATCTAATAAAGTCCCGAAAATCAAGGTTTTTAATTATTATCAAAAATAGCAGAAATCATGCTTCAATGGGTAGACCAGGGTTTCCAGCATTTGTATTGTTTTACTTGCTTTTCTCGGAGTTAGTCTCTTTGACAGCTGTTACTTGTTTTATAACCAATTTTGTCAGCTATTTGCAAGACTTTAAGCCGAACGACCCACCAAGCCCGTTGTACATTTAGTGAATGGACCCAGAAGGAGATGTGCAACAACAATGCTATAATGGCTCTCACAACTGCACACAACAATATAATAGTGCTTGATCATAGCATGTCGATGCCTTAAAAGGAATTGCTAGGCTTTGGGGAGAAAACAAGAGGAAACTCAGCTGAAGTAAAAACAAAAACAAGCCACCACTGTTGGCAGCAACGTGTCAGAGTCAAAGTTCAAAACACACACAAGCACTGCGGCGAGTGTGTGTGTGACTTGGGACTTGAGGATTTCACACTAAATGCGAGTCTGCCCTTACTCGGTTGCACGTTGCAAGCACTTTGACCTTTCGCCTAAGTGTTAACAAATCTGCTTGCCGAATGCAACGTCAGCGTGTTTGCATGTGAGCAATGTAACGGTGCTATATACATATTTACATGAGTGCATTCTTCTTATACATTTTCGATTACCGACTGCCGGGGCAGGCGTGTTGGAGTGGTTGCCACTCGAACTGCTCGAGGCCAGTTAGAAATGCTCAATGCATATGCTCTTGAAATCCAGTCTGCATTTGCCTACCTTGCCTTGTGTTACTTTCAATTGGAAATAAATCCCTTAAAAAGTGTTGCAACATGCAACATGCACAGCTGCCCGCAGGGAATGCACTTACGCACTCTTATGAACCGTGTAGCGTTTAAGCTTGGCATCTCACGTGGTTGCCGTAAGTCAACATATATAATCAATACCTTCCTTATATAAAAGAGGAAGCATTTACATATGTATATCAGCAGTATAGTGTTTTTGGGGTAGGAGAGTAGGTGTGCCTGAAATTGAATGAACACAAATACGTTTTCTGGTTTGAAGAATTATTTCACAGAGGGCAAAGTGGAGACAGTCAATGCTTCTTTTTGATATAAAGTACTTTTCTTGCATGACACTTTTGTGGCTTTCAGAAAGACTAGTGGTTAATTCTCACAACACAAGGCCAGTATAGATTTGAGGTTTATATGTTTATTGTATGCTTGTGGTACAAAGTATCTTTTCGTCTCCTTTGGCACTACAAGCGTGGGTGGGTCTGGCAGAGAGCACAAAACTTCGCCGATTGGCTATGACTTTCTTTGCGAGGTCACGCCAGTTATACATTCCAAGTGCAGACAGATCCTTATGGACTTAGTTCTTCCATTGGATGCGTGAGTACCCATGAGTCGCGAATCGAAGGAGCTTTTCGCTAACAGCACATTTGTAGATTTTTCTGCGCTTAACTATATACCTGTTGCCGTAGAGTTCATACAGTTTGTGGTTCCATCGTCTTCAGTACTCGTCGTGCATTTTCAAGCAATATAATCGAATGTATAAAAGTTGAATATTTAATCACTTTAAAATAATAAATTTTTTAATTAGGTGGCAACTTTAACTGTCAATCGAAGCTAGGTGGCAACTCTTATAAAAATTAATTCCCAATCAAAGCCATCTTCAACGCCTGTAGCCTGACTTTGTAAAAATTATTATTATTTTGTATGAATTCTAATTTTCGAACAGGTGGCAATACTCCTCGAAAATCATTCGTTATGCTTATCAAATATAAATTTTTAATACATAACGACAAAACCTTTTCTTCAACCCGGTTAGTTTACTGGCGATTGTACTTATTGCAATATTTCATCAATTTAATGCCATACAAAATGATATGGTGGCAAGGCTTATAAAAAATATTTTCTGTAATTAATTTTTAAGCTCTCCAGTTTTACATTCCAATTAAATAACCTTTTATATTTTATTAAATTTATTGTTAAAAAAGGTGGCAGCCCTCACTAAAAAAATTTCGACTGTTGGAATGATTTGTTAAACATACTTGAGTTTATGTTCACCACATTGCGTTATTTATTCTTTCATCACTTTAATTAAAGTTATTTTAATACCTAATTTTAAAAAGGTGGCAACTCTTCTAAAAGTATTTTCATCTGCAAGCTTTCTTAAATATTCTAGCGTATATAGCACTTCTTTCACTAAAGAGTTTATTGAATTATATTTTTTAAGCAGGTGGCAACCCTATATTTTTTATTAAGCTAAAAAGTCATGTTGAATAATTGTTATTATAATTATTCAATAATTTCAACTGCTGTATTCCATACTTGATTTTCCATAAATAATTTTTGCGCAATTAGCTGGAATTTACAGCCAAGAGAAAATCTTCATGAATTATATTTATGTACATATATTTGTACGAATTGGCTATCTTTGAAACTGAGTCCCCTACTAACATGCACCTTTTCTTGGAAATTATGCGAAACACAAACACCCCAAATAAGACCTTGAAACTGGTGCTCTTATTAACAGTGAAGAATCTTCTTGGTAATGCAACCATCTTATGAATTCGTAGAAAGCATGTTTGAATAACAACACCCATCCAGTTGAGTCTTTGGTTTATATCTTAACGGTCTACAAAGAGTTCGTAGTAATTCGTGTTACGTATACGCAGTGATGGCCAGCGCATCGGTGCGTTTCTTATGCCCCGCTGCACAAATTTGCAATTTAACACTTTGTGAAGCATTTCTAGCAGCACTTCGACCACCTCCACTGGAGTTCAGTTTATTTGTGAATGTAACGGTTTTGTGTTTAAGCCTCTGCAGAGCAATTCGTTGAAATTTAATTTGAGGCGGAAATAAACGTGGCAAAAGTGTAGGAAAATATCTTAAGCAATTTGAAGGGGAGTGTAATCACATAGTACACCATAGAAAAAAATCATATTTTCTCCAAAACAATATCTTTTAAAGTCAATAGAAGGGACGAAAACTTAATTTACGAAAGCCGCTTGCAACAATAAAATGAAAATCGCATAAGAGTGACGACAACAACAAATCTTTCTTTTGGCTTGATAAGTTCATCTAGGGTCTGCCATAACCTCTTCAATCACCTCAAATTTCTGTCCGATGAGTGACTTTTGAAGAGAACAGTTCGCCCTCCTTGTAGTTGGCAGGTATAGTAGTGTGTACGTTGCTTCTCATTTGAGTAGCACTCAAAGACAAAGTTTTACAAAAAGGGCTGGATTAACCTTGCTGGAGGCCTCAAATAGCATATCCTCGAGCGGATATTACGGATACCTGACGCCCTCCGTAGTGCGATAGCTTTATTTGCGTAGCTGCGAATACTTTATCTTACGCTCGTGGGTCCAGAATATGAATGAAATCAGCAATAATAAAAAAAAGAAAATATTAAAGGAGTCTGGCTCTCCTGAAAAAACTCCAAAAGGAACTGCTAGTTCCGTGAAGAGGGTAACGTTCGAGAAACGACGAGTTCGAAAGTAACGAGCTTAAGGACAGAAGCTATGCTTGATCTAAGTGCCAGGGTTGGCACTAACCCAGGAGTTAAAACCAAGTCTTGCCTTTGTCGGAAAGCATTATTTTCTTCACCGAATGAGATCGTTACATTTTGGCGTCGAATTGGCTTAATAATTCGGTAGAGTAGAACTACGTAATTGCTCTGGGTCGTCGAACAAAATGGTGGAACTCACTAAAGACTCATCAAAAATCGATATTTATTACTGGAGATCGCCATTGAAAAAAAGCATCTTTATATATAAGCACAATATTTGTTGGACAACTTTCTTTTGAGTACTAAAGGAAAGAAATTAAAGACTATTTTTTTTAAGATGTTGTTAAAGATCCCAAACACCTATAATGTACTTGAACTATATTCTTAAATATGCCCTAAAAATCAGTACAAAATTGGCATACAAAATTTATGAAAATACTACTTGGACTATTAACGAATCTCTAGTATATATTAACCCCTGGACTGTGGAGGACAAGAAACACATCCGCCATCACATCAAAACGTATTAGCATTAATAAAGAAAAATAAGTAAGAAAGGGCTAAGTTCGGGTGCAACCGAACATTTTATACTCCGCAACTTGGAAGAATCAAAGCCAGGGAAATAAGTACTTTAAGGTGTGGAGCCAATCAAATAGAATAAAGTAAGCCGGATGTTCGAAAATCCTGATATTAATTTTCGCTCAAATGAATTTATTTTGGGTACAAAGATACACTGTTATAAGTAAAAAAACTGTTATAAGTAAAACAAGCTCTAAATATAGTGACCAATATCTGCGGTACAAAGTCACCCGGAAGTTTTTAAATCTTTATGTTAGGTATATGGGGGCTAAGGGAAGTACTGTTTCGATTCAACCCATTTTTGACATACAGACATACAATTATAAGCGAAGGATTATCCCTTAATTTCAGTTACATGTATATATCACACATTGACCGACATTTTCAATCGAGAGTCACCTATAGATACTTGGGTCCACATATCGGGAACCTAAAGGCTTGAACAATTTCGTCTGAACTTGGACATCTTTTGGTCGTAAGGTGGTATACTTTAAGGCCATTATTAGTAAAAAATTGTATCGCGTTATATTTCTAGATTTGTATACAAGAAAATGAAAGAATTAAGGTGAATTTAAAATTGTGTTATATGGGAAGTAGGGGTGGTTGTGATGTGATTTTGTCCGTTTTCACACTGGGACATAGGAATATGAGAAAAGTAAAATGTTTATTGTGTCACGCCCATTGTCCAATTTTGACATCGGCTCCCGTAAAACCGTCTCGGGTGTAAAATTTAATGTCTCTGCCGTAATTAGTAGCAAAGTTGCTCACGTTTTTATATCTTAATTTAGTGCTTAGTTATGGCACTTTATATGTTTTCGGTTAAGGGCGATTTGTAGGCGTGGCATAATTCCGATTACACCCATCTACGAACTCGTAATTTTTTTGTACTAAGAAAGCCGCATACCTAGTTTCACCAAGATTTCTCAATTTCTACTCAAGTTACAGTTTGCTCGGGTGGACGGACGGATGGACAGACAGACAGACAGTCACCCGGATTTGGACTCGTCATCCTGATCATTTACATCTATATATGTACAATATATAACCCTATATCCATCTCGATTAGTTTTAAGTACAACCGTTAGGTGAACAAATAAGTAAGAAAATACCAAGTTCGGGAGCAATTGAACATTTTATACTTTTCCAACTTGCAAGAATCAAAGCCAAAAGAAGAAGTCTTAGAATGTAAGACGTTTCATTAAGGTACCTCACATACCAATCACCAATAAGGAGGGATAGGTCAAGTTTTTGCCCAATTGTATTTATTTCAGGCACAATGATAATACTTGAGAAGATAATTATGAGTAAAATAAGTTCTGTAATTTTCATTGAGATAACTCAAATATAAACAAGTAATATATCTAGCATAAAGTCACCTGTAAGTTCGAAAATCTTTGTATTAGGTATATGGGGCCTGAGGGAAGCCTTGACCCGATTCAACCCATTTTCGTAACACAGAATTACTATTGTCAGAAAAGGATTCTCTCTGCGTTCCAATTGAATATCTCACACATTGATCGATATTTTCTGTCTATAGTCAACGACTGACGCGCTGTTGTTAACTCGGCTATAATCGCGTAAGCGGTGTCTACGCCAATTAAGAAGAAGAAGTCAACTATAGATTCTGGGGTCGTCTATGGTTCGGCCTCTACGGTTTTATATTTTGTAATGAGTTATGGCTCTTACAGGTTTTCGGATAATGGCGATTTGTGAGCATGGCAGTTGCCCGATTACGCCGATCTACTCACACGTAATTATAGCTAGGTTCGGGGATAGGGAGGTACTTTCAGGTATATTCATGATAGTCGTATTGAGTCTAGGACGAGTTTTCTTCATTCTAAGCACAAATATTAAAACGGTTGTGTAAACTGACGTTGAGCAATACCAAAAGTTCCTTCATGATCGGGAAGGACCTCCGAGCCGTTCGATACCAAACGAGGTTTCAGACAAGGCAACTCCTTATCGTACGATTTTTCAATCTACTCCAGGAGAAAATAATTCGAACCACAGAACTTAATCGAGCATGTGTAATCTTATATAAGAGTGTACAGCTGCTGGTATATGCCGATGATATTGGTACCTTTGGCCTCAACACTCGTGCCGTTAGATCTAACTTCTGTATAAGGAAGCGAAGCAAATGGGTCTAGTAGTGAATGAAATATCTGCTGTCTGCAATCGAAAAGGCGTCGCCCCACGTCTCTGTTAACAGTCATAACTCCGAAGTCATAGACAATTTCGTCTATCCTGGAACCAGCATTAACACAAACAACAATGGCAGCATCGAAATCTAACGCAGAATAAAAGTGAAAAGTAAAATCCTGTCTCGATGAACAAAGGCCAAACTGTACAAATCACTTATCATACTGGTCCTGCTCTACGGTGCAGAGGCATGTACCGTGACAACAAGGCCAAGATATATTCTACGGAAGATTTATGGTCTTTGGTGCGTTGGCAACGACAAATAACGCAGACGAATAACATTGTTCAGCGAAGTAAGAAACAGCGGCTACGTTGGCTAGGTCATGTCGTCGGAATGCATGAAAGTACTCCAACTCTGAGAGTATTCGACGCAGTATCCGCCGGGGGAAGCAGATGAAGAGGAAGAACTCCATTTTTGGTTCGATAGACTCAAAAACCAGCTTCGAGGCACGCTTTTTACGTCACGGCAATGGAATCAATGTCAATGGAAATGCAATATCTGAGAATGTCCATTTAAGATTCCCAAAGCTCTGCCGATTTCTTAAAATCAGAAAATAAAATCCTCTTCGGTCCAACTTTTGGAGAAATTCTCCTACTCTTAACAGTATTATTTACTAAACATGAAAACTACTCTCGCTTTATTTTCTTTCGATCTTCATTGTAGTAAATCATTAAAGTATATTTTGTTGTTGTTGAAACTAAAAGTTGACTTGCACATTTCTACCTTTTTGCAGCGCTTCCCAAACACATAAATATTTATTACTTCGTCAGTTTATTCTCTCACATAAACGGATTTACTCATTTTGCAGTTTACTCACTTCGGCCAAACGTCGAGCAGAGCGAAAATAAAAAGTTCGTCTTAAGCTGGATAAAGGTTGAAAATAAACACTTCCAATCCATTCCGCCACTCTCGTGCTGAAATCATAAAAAGGTTTAAGTCGCCCAAGTGACGCAGAAAGCCAAAATGCGTTGCAAACAATTCTGTGCTTACCTTTAGTCAAGAATAAATAAAATAAAGCTAAAAACTAATTTTACGATGTTGTACGTTGTAGTCGGGCTTAGGCGGGCAGTTAGCTGATTACTTTGGCATAATACTATTACTGGAGCAAAAATAAAATTTGTTATGAAATCTTAAATCTATAATTTGTTTAGCAATTTAAATTATGTTTTGCAGAATTTTTGATGCGGGTTAAAAGCGAGCCTTTACAGTTGTCGTTAAGTAAGGTAAGGTAGTAAAGGCGCCGTTGGAGAAGTATGTTGAGATAGTAAAGATTGTGATAATAATTGATTATTATTCAAAATTTCCTAAAATAGGGCGAGAAGGATTTAGTTTGAGAAGAATGTCTGAAAACAACCAAATACTGAAGGTGATTAGAGGTATGTAGCCAATAAGCTAAAGTTAGGTTACACTGGCTAGCTAACACACCTTTCCTTAGTGAAGCCAGATGTACGTTCAGATTAATTTGAACTGAGGTATTCTTCATACGAAATGTCAAATGCGTTTTGCGAACTTTAAGAGTGTTGTGATAACTACGTTTGAGACTTTGTCTAGTACCTTGAACTCCGAGGCCCCTAGATACTTAAGACGAGTTCGAGATTGTGTTGGATACAGACATAAGCGGTGTTTCGGCGTCTCTCTCATGTAAACTTCTCTTCACTTTCTGCAGGCTTCGTCAACTCTTATGCCCATTCGGATCGCATTTGATGCCAGCCAGTTGTGACCTGTCAAGAGGCCAACAGCCATCCGGCTGTCCTTTCGAGACCTTATTTCAATGCATGTTTTTGCTTTGGGGCTCTTGCACATGATTTTGCTGATCCAGAATGTCCTTTAGGCATTCCATCCCACCCTAATCCGTGTAGCAGTCCTTTCGGGATTTCATTAAGTATTGTTTTTAGCGATTTGTTTATTTCTTAAACTAGTGCAGTTCCTAGATGAATGACACTTTTGGCAATATTACCAGCTGTGTATTTCGTTTCCCGGAATATTTTTGTGTCTTTACTGCCTCACTGCTTCTAAGAAAATTCTCTGACATAATGTCTTGTTAGATTATTGTTGTTAGATTGCTGTTCGCCGACGTATAGTAGTCAATTTTATGCTGTTACCGCAAAATCTTCCGCCTGGAATATACTCCATTATTCTGGAAGTTTAATGAGTCGCTTAAGAACCAGCTTTGAGCGATTTCCGGCGATCACACCATTAGCCATTTTTTTATGTCTGCGTCTGTGTTGTAAGTTCCGCATGCAATCCTACGCCATTCATTCTCTTTAAGTGTGACTTACAGCTCCAAATAATGCTTGAATGTATATAATCTAGGTCCTAGTGGAGAATGTAACTGACACTGTTCTTGTAGCTGATTTGACCTATCAAATTTTCTTATTTGAACATACCAACTCATAGCATATAGATTTATGTGCGGTCTCTAGTGAAACCTTGGTTGTAAGGTCCATCTGTCTCAAGGTTTGATTGCGCTCGTAGTTGGTCGACCTTTAAAGCTGGATCTCCAACTTAAGGAGATAAGCTTTTAAGTCATAATGGCATCAGTAGTTACTCGGTTTAAGAGGATCATAACGAAATAAAGTTCTGAAAGACAAAGCTTGGAAAAGTTTTTCGTAGAATGGACCTCCAAGTTACTATTAGAACTCATATTTTTATAGCGAAAATTTCTAACAAATCGATTGCAGTCAACTACACCCTTTCAATGCTTTCAAAGCCGTGCTCTCATTTACTCGAATTATTTCCGAAGTTATTTGCATAGCTGTATGTGTGTGCGTTGAGACCTGCACATTTGTTGTCGGCAAGTGAAAGTGACACATTTAATGGATATTTTTACACACTGCAACATTAAGAATTAAATTATGCACAAGACAAAAGAGTTTAGCAATTCCTTGTACGCACTCACTCAGCTATTGCTGTTATTGTTGTTTTTGTACGCTGCTAATGACTATTTCACACTTAATTAAGGTCAAGTGGCGGTGTGGGGGCCGGCAAAGTAATATGAAATTCAATTAGTTGGGGGAAATCACTTAGAAGCAAGGAGTTTAGGGCAATATTTAAATTTAATGAAGCATTTCATTTCCTCATTCCTTCATTTCCTTGATTTATTTTCAATTAAATATTTTTTTGTGTTTTGTGTTTTGCTTTATCCTTAATTCGATTTGCAAGTGGCTGCTGGTGCACAGCATGACCAGAAGAGTAAAAATCATTTAGCAGCCTGAAAATATAATTATTTAATTTGGTTATAATTGAATTTCCGAAAATTGATGTGGACCAAATTGTTTTCGAATCGTTTTAGTTTCGTGCACGAAGATGGATTGACAAAAACTGTTTGTGATAACAAAAGGACACGCAATATTTTGTGGATATATGTACATACATACATACATATACATATGCGCGATTTCCGTGGCTGAGAGCGAATGGATGCAATTATTCTAACCAACCCTTGTACAATAGCTTTGTATGGTATGTTAGGAGAATAGTTTCCAATTTTTTTTATTTTTTGTATGAGTGTATCAAATGTCAAAGGCAACTGAAAACTATAGATTTTGTAGTTTCATTTATCCACACAAATTTTATACAGACACACTAAAAACAGCTTATTGGGGCTATGCGAAAATATTAACCGATATTAGGGATATTGGTACAATTTTAAACGGGTTCAGGGTAATATACTTGCATATTTATAAGAATTTCTTATAGTCTTTCACATAATTAATATAAAGTAAAACTGTAGGATGTGGATCCTTCTGTACGTCATACGAAATTGGGTAAAAATATAAATCGGTTTGGAATATATTTTGGAAGACAGGTCTAATGCCCATGGAACGTAATTTTTATATCTTAGCTAAATTGGAAGCTGGACACAGAACTGACAAAATGTATTATGCATATAAACGGCAATATTTTAGTTAGATTCTTCAGTTATGCCTATTAAGAGCATCCAAGTAGGTTTGAAAGGTCGTCCTGGTATTTATCTATAAGAGCTTACGCAGGTTGACTTTCATATTTCGGGATTTAGCGACTCTTGTCTGGCAATTTACAACTTTATCGTAAAGTTTGAACGCTATTTGTGTTTTTTACAGTAACTTAAAATATTCTTCTCGACCAAAAAATGGAATCGAATAGCGCACATTTTCGTAATATATTATTTTTTACAACTTTCGGTGGTATGATAAATTCAATCTAGGTCGGAGGCGGATTTCGTGAAGGTTGTCCAAAATCAGTTTTCTTCTGGAAACTATAGACGCCTTGCTTTTGTGAGATTGAGACACTTATGGGCATTATTGAGACTAGCATACATTCAATATTGCATGAACATATTGCGTGAATATGAATGTATGCCAGCAATAACACGACGAAGATTCTCTTAAGGGGGTATTCTACTCTAGAATTTTGAAAAATTCGATTTTTTTCATATATTTAAAGTATAGACCCTTAAGAACATATCCTCCAAAGGATTTTTAAAAATTAAAATTATTTTAAGAGCTACAGTTACTTTAGTGACGCAAGACAAGCGACTTGGCATAAATCCACAAAAGAAAGTACAGTGGTGCGTTCTAGCACACGACCTTGGAACCACGTAATGGGTATATGAAGCGACATAATGAGCTCAATAAGAGTTTGCTTCAATGAGCTGATTGTTTCGTTGGCTGTATGGCATTGACTGTAAAATTATGAAGGGCTTCACTTCTATACTCTTGCAACACGTTGGTTCAAGGTATAATAACTTTCTTTACCTAACGGTTGTTTGTATCACCTAAAACTAGTCGAGATAGATACAGGGATATATGTATATATAAGTGATCAGAATGTCGAGGCGAGTTGGAATTTGCGTGATTGTCTGTCCGTATGTCCGTAAATACAAGCTGTAACTTGAATAAAATTTGAGATTTCTTAATGAAACTTGGTACACGTGTCCCTTGGCAAAACATGAAGGACGAGTTCATAGATGGGCGTATATCGACCACTTCCACTCCCACTAAACGCTATTAAAAGAAAATCTCTAAGCCAGAACAGGCACTAGGTACTGTAATTTGACACAGGGGATCGTAGTAGCATGGGCTATTCGTGAGCAAGACATTTTGATAACTGGCCGCAGCCCTGCCCTTAACCATTAAAACTACAATATTCAAATTCGTTCCCACTCTTTATATAACGGTAATGTTACTTAAGGCGCAATAAATCAATAACTAAATACGCCAGTGACATTAAATTTTTTCACCGAGATGTTATGAGAGGGTTTTAAAGGAGTCGGAGTGAAAAATGGACAACCGCCCACTCCTAGTGTGATTTTGCCTATCTCGAGACCCGCTATACCGTTTTCAATAAAACTTGGTATTCCTCGGAGATTTTTATGTTACAGTGTGAAAATGGACTACGACCACGCCCACTTCCCATAGAACACAATTTTAAATTCATTTTTATTCTTTCACTTTCCAGCATAATAATCATTATAAAACTGACTAGAACTTTTAACGTCTGCCACCTTATGACTAGAATTTTTCCAAATCGAAACAAAACTGTTTAAGACCCAAGGTGCTGAATGTGTGGACCCCAGTACCTTCAGTTAACTTTTTACCGAAGATCGCGACCGATGTGTGAAATATCTAATTGAAATTTTGGAAAGAGTTCTTCCCGATAATAGTATGTCTGTGTGTTAAAAATGGGTTGAATCGGGACAATATTTCCCTTAGCCCCAATATACCTAATGTAAAGATTTTCGAATTTCCAGGTGACTTTATACCACATATGCGAGTTATCTCTATGTAATTCGGGTGTGTTTGTATAATAACAGATTTTAGAATGAATAAAATCGGAACAAAGCTTGCCCTAGATTCCATATAACTAACAAGCTTTATGTATCTGAAGGTATTACCTTGGCTTTAATCCTCACAAGTTGCAAAAGTACAAAATGTTCAGTTATACCCGAACTTAGGCCTATCTTACTTGTTACGATTAATTTTGCCTATAGAGCACGACAAACTGTGACTTCTTGAAGATGTCACGACGCTTCAATAATGGCTTATGGATTATCATCACTAGAAATGCGACAATGTGGTTTACATATAAACGTACAAATTTAACTAAAAATTGGCTGCATTGTTGAATTAAATTTCGTCACGCGAAGCGAACCCTTATTATTTTTGAAGCACTTTAACATATGAAACTATACCTTTGATCTATTCCGCTGTTCGGCGCTTTGAAGCGGGATAATCGCGATATTCATGGCATCTTTGACATCATTCTCGCACATCGGTAAACGAATTAAATACATTCAAAGGAATTAACACAAATTAAATTAAGTTACGCAACAGCAGGGCTTGTTTACATTTTGCTTGCTCACTGAAGTTGAGATTCCTTTCGGCGTTGGCGCGACTGTTCTGTGCTCTTTCCATATGATTTCCCACGAAACATTTCTATTTCTGCGAATAACATACGATTATACAAGTACATGTACATGTACGTATGTACATATGTAGAGCAACTGTGTGTGTCAGGTGGCCTTGCGTGTGCGACAGTTAACCCTATTAAAGGAAATTAAACAAATCTAAATTTCTTATCTAAACGCTGACGACTGTGAATGAATGAGGAGCAATTTTTTGTATATTTCCTGTTTCCTTGGGACGCCCGATAAGCTTTCTAAATCTTATGTATGTATGTATGTATGTACATGTGCATATTTGAAGAATGATTTAAAAAAAATGTCAGCTGTAATACACTAGAGCCTACTTTGGGAGGATTTCTGTGCGGAAAGAAAATGCAAATACGATAGAAAGGCTGCTATATGATATATAGTATATTTCTTACCACAGAGTGCTTATGCACACATTCATGTAAAATATGTTAAACATGTATCTGTATCGCGGAAATTTTTAAAGTTTGAAAAGTCAGCTTTCTGAATATGTGATGGTTATTTTTGAGAAACGAAAATTAATTGGTGAAATTTTAGTTTGAATGAAACAACCAAAATTCCTGTGTTAAATGAATGGGAACCTAGAAAAAAATAGCGACCCCTTAGAGCAAAGCTACAGCGCCTGACCTGAGGGACGATTTTTGTTTCGTAGTCGCTAAAAATTGAGAGGATCAGAGTTGAAAAAAAAGTTTTGAATTTTTTTTTTTTTGAAGCACCCTACTGTTAATTCTGGTGCGAAGAAGATCCACAAATTGATCATGAACTACCATTACATTCACTTAAATTGACAGTTTGTTGTGGTTTTTGGTCTGGTGGAATTATCGGTTGAAGGGTTATTTGAAATCATTAGTCTTTACCAATAAACCAGATGCTCTTTAAGCTTTAGAAGTCAATATTGAACGTGCTATTCACCACTTGATTTAGTTGAAAAAGTATTCGAAAATCTTCTGGAGGATGGAGTCATGTGTATTCGAAAATTGCATTCATCAAATTCGTTCCTGCAAAAAAAGTGGTGAAGGTCATTTGAATGATGTTATGTTCATAACTTAATTATATCGATTGTACTTCACATTAAATAAAAAATAAAACAAGTAAGGAAGAGCTAAGTTTGGGTGTCACCGAACATTTTATACTCTCGCATGATAAAGTGATAATAATTTACATATTTTTTTATTTTGCTGTAAAATTAATTAGATTAGATCAATTTGTGTACTTTGAGTATTGAATTGTATTTTCATTTCCTAATGTACATATATATTATACAGAGAAGGCATCAGATGGAATTCAAAATAGCGTTATATTGGAAGAAGGCGTGGTTGTGAACCGATTACACATGTCATCAGGGTGTTAAGAAAATATTATATACCGAATTTCATTGAAATCGGTGTAGTAGCTCCTGAGATATGGTTTTTGGTCCATAAGTGGGCGAGGTCACGCCCATTTTCAATTTTTAAAAAAAGCCTGGATGCAGCTTCCTTTCGCCATTTCTTCCGTAAAATTTAGTGCTTATGACGTTTTTTGTTAGTCGGTTAACGCACTTTTAGTGATTTTCAACATAACCTTTGTATGGGAGGTGGGCGTGGTTATTATCCGACTTCTTCTATTTTTGAACTGTGTATGGAAATGCCTGAAGGAAACGACTCTATAGAGTTTGGTTGACATAGCTAGTAGTTTCCGAGATATGTACAAAAAACTTAGTAGGGGGCGAGGCCACGCCCACTTTTCCAAAAAAATTACGTCCAAATACGCCACTCCCTAATGCGATCCTTTGTGCCAAATTTCACTTTAATATCTTTATTTATGGCTTAGTTATGACACTTTATATGTTTTCGGTTTCCGCCATTTTGTGGGCGTGGCAGTGGGCCGATTTTGCCCATCTTCGAACTTAACCTTCTTATGGAGCCAAGAAATACGTGTACCAAGTTTCATCATGATATCTCAATTTTTACTCAAGTTACAGCTTGCACGGACGGACGGACAGACAGACGGATCCAGACATCCGGATTTCAACTCTACTCGTCACCCTGATCACTTTGGTTTATATAACCCCATATCTGACTCTTTTAGTTTTAGGACTTACAAACAACCGTTATGCGAACAAAACTATAATACTCTCCTTAGCAACTTTGTTGCGAGAGTATAAAAAAGTAGTGTGTTTTGTTTTGAAAAGAAACCATACTATTCCATTTTGGAAAACTCTATGTAAGAAGCAGGTATTTTGTCCTCCTCTTTCTCCTATATGCCTCTTTAACAGAGATTTTCAAGTTTACCTACGATTTTTTGGCCCAGTAATATCTCATGCAAGTAGATAACATATTGGCATTTCTTCAGATTTTCAATCTTTAATTTGCTTTGCTTCAGGAACACATTTAACTTCCTGAAAGTCTAGTATTGCATAATGATGCCGTCTTTTAATGTTGGCGGTTCCTTTAACATATATCATAATGTGACACGGACTGTCAAAAGTCAAATATTATGAACTTAATACAGTTTAAAATGAAACTCATAAATGTATGCCAACTCGGCTGGGATAGCCATCAGTGGCTTCATTGCCTTGGGTTTTTTCGGTTTCGGTTAATTTTTGGAGCGCCATTCACTATATTGTTGGACAGTTTTGACGCCATATTCATAGTTCCACATCTTGTCACCTTAAATGATGCTTTTGAAGAATGTGTTATTTCTAGCTTTGTTGTCAGGAACCTCTTTTGCGATCTATACTCGTCATAGTTTTTGCAAAAAAATCAAAACATTAACCAAAGTATGTTGAGTCGTTACATAAGAGATCCGAGCAGTGTTTCTTGAACCTTTTTGAGGTTTTCGTTATTAAGCGAATTAAATGGGCAACTCGCATGATGCAAGTTTTCGATGACTTCACTGAATGCTTTGTGTCAGTTAAATACTTGTGGCCTTGATCAAGTAGACTTCCCAAAACTTTCTGCAACATCTTCGACGATTGCGTAGCAATGAAGTGGAAACAAAGCATTTCGTGTAAATTCTTTGCTCAATTTTCCATGGTAAAACTCACCAGATAAAAATAACCTGATTGCATCCCATAGTACTCCATCAAAAAGCTGTCTTGAGATTAGTGTTAATATAGCCACTTAATGTCATGTAGATTTGTACATATCCTATCGAATATTTTAGAAGAGTGTGTTATCTAAATCAGAAAACAAAATATTCGAAATTTGTTTTTTATTGATTACGATTAAATATATCATACTAAATACAAGTACAGAATTTTAAGCAACTGTTACGAGATATAACCAAGTAATAACCAAAATTTAAATTCTATGTCGCTATGAGAAGCATCGTTTTTTGATTTTATTTTAACTTTTTGAAAGAGGTAGTTACGTTAGTTTGCATTTTGGTGACAATATGTAGAAACTATTCTGTATATATCTACATTAGGGTGCACCTTAGCTATACGGGAGAAAAAAAAAAATAGCGTACAGGGCATCACACCCCCCAAAAGTTGCATTAGAGTATAATATTATGTTCTGCAAAAAATTTTGGCGATTGGATAATGGGAAGACGTGCCACAACGAGGGTAAAGTGACCATGTTTTACAAATTTTGAATAACTACGATGTTGACTTATTGTATTATGGCATTATTTATAATAAATTTATAACCGAGACATTGAAGAATAAACCTATGGTGCCATAACCATAACCGTAGAATGCATCTGATATGACTAGCAGTGTAGAAAACACTTACAGCGGAATATAATGTTCCATGGAATTACTGTTACGAAAGTGTCAACTAACGTTAAAATCGTAATCGTCTTTCGTTTAGGCCATATTTATAGCCATAACCATAAACGATAACGATAACCGTACAACCTAAGCAATCGCTTATTGATTTACGGAATTTAAATATTTTTCCCATTCGTTGCACTTTTTTTTGATTTTTGCTCAACTATTAGCCTGCCCACATTGAAGACGGCGGCGGCATCGCGGCATCTGTCAAATTATTTTTACACATGATTCAATGGCGATGACTTTTTTGGGCGCGACACGACTACGGGGCAGTCAATCATGAATGCCGCTCTCGCCAGATTAAATCTATTTCTATTTTGACAAGGCGGCCAAGCACGTTAAATTTTCGTGACACTTATTACTTACATTTAAAACTTATTTAAATTATTAGAAATAGTTAAATTAGTCCGAAAATGGATTTTTACTAAAAACTAATCGAGAAGGTGAGGAAAATGCTAAAAATTTACAACATTTGCATCAGCTGTTAGGTTGTCGCTGTCGTTGCTATTATAATTATGTCGCCAATGCTTTGGTTTTTTGTCGTTGTCGTCTGCAGCCGCCGTCTTCAATGTGGGCAGGCCCAAGAAATTAATTATAGCACGGTTATAGCTTTGGGTTTATGGAATGTAGCAAAATTATTCAAATATGTTTTTGAAAAACTGATTGTTATAGAAGTCATGGCATCCTTCATGGTTCGCATATTCATTTAAAAGAATTTTTAAAAATACTATTATTCTGTGAATTCGGTCGAGCATATACAGACGTGATAATTATTTAGTTTATCAAGAAGTATAAAGTGTGCTACCTTGTGTAATTTAAATAAGACAATTAAATGAAATTAAGTTAAAAATGGAAACCAGGGCACAAGAAAAGTTATATCTCCTTGACTATGATGAAAACCAATTTGTCGGTGCTAAGTTGCCATCCAACAAACAAGTTTTGCGTTTGCTTTTTTATAACCTTCGTAAAGTAAAATTAAGTCTCCGCGGTGCTGCTTACCTCGTTATTAAAGAAGTGGAGGTTTTTTGGGCTAAAGCACGAATACCAACGAAGAATGTGGACAAAAGTTTTTTAAAACTTGAGGGCTTGTATCAGGAATGGAAGGGGTTGCAGAAGAGCTCTAATCGCCGGACAACAACGCAGGAAAATCGGGAGCAAGATTTTGTTGCAACTTTTATTAACCTTTTTGACATTGCCCACGCTGATGCCCTACAACTAATTACGATTGAGGAAGATAAATTATTTCTTCTAAGCCAAAGGCAGGAAGGGAGACCCGGTTCAATGATTGGTTCAGATCGCGTCTTCTTGGAAAAAGAAAATAGGAAACTCTATCGCAAAGCTGTAGGAAAACGTAAAAGCGGCGAATATGTTGCTAACATCGATGGTAAGATTATAATTTAAAACGGTTCGAGTTTGACGTTGTTTAGCGTAAAAATTTTAGTTTCACCATATTTTTATTGTTTGTGTAAAGTGTGTTGCAAAAAGTAGAAATTTTTTTCTTTTTTGTGTTGTTGTTTAATAGGCGAGTGTAAAAATTTCGAATGCACGTTAACTGAAGATGAAGGTAGTGAAAATGAGCAAGATGATGAAGATTTATCCAAAGATTTCGACGATTTGCCGCGTCCCAGTAATGTAAAGAAAAGTCGGGCGCGAATCAACTTTATTACACCCGAGCTTGTCACAGTCCTGGATAAATGCAAAGTAAGTGATCGTGATGCGGTACGAATACTAATAGCAACTGCTTAAGCTTTAAAACACGTTAACGACCTTATTATAAACGGAACCTCCCGTCGACGGTATCGTTCACGATTTCGAGTTGAATCCGCCCAAAAAATTTATCGCGCCTTCAAAAACCAGGAAATAACTGCAGTGGTGGTTCATTGGGATGGTAAGATTTTACCATCTTTGATCAACTAAGAGCACGTTGATCGGCTACCGGTAGTGATATCATTCAATGGTACTGAATAATTGCTTGGAATCCCAGCCATTTCTGCAGGCACGAGAAAGCAACAGGCGTCAGCCATATACAACTTGCTCGGCGCATGGGGCCTTCTTGAAAAAGTGCAAGCCCTCTGCTGCGATACTACAGCGTCCAATATGGGACGCTTTCAAAGGGAGAGACCTTTTATATTTACCCTGCCGACATCACATTCTGGAAATAGTTTTGCGGAGCATATTTGAACAAAAAATGCAAGTGTCTTCTGGTCCTGGTGTTCAAATATTTCACAGATTTAAACAGAGTTGGCAGAAAATAAATCAAATGAATTTCAAATGTGGCGTTGAGGATAACTACATATGTATGTGAAAGATACACTTGTGGACGCATCAGAAAATATAGAACTCGCCTTGCAGAATCTCAATGAAAATCAACCACCAGGATAGTAAAGAATTACTCCAGCTAGTTGTAGTTTTTCTTGGTGGTACGGTATCCCAGTTCGTATTTCGGGCACCTGGAGCATTTCATCATGCCAGGTGGATGGCTAAGGCAATTTATTGCTTAAAAATATTTTTATTTCGGGAGGAGTTTAATTTAAGCAAATATGAGGAAGATGGAATTCGGGACATTTGGATATTCGTTGCAAAAGTTTATTTGAGAGCCTTTTTAGCAAAAAATACTGTAGAATGGAAAGATGAGTCATCTTACAATATCGGATTAAACATAGTTAATAAAATAATTGCAAAAAAGCAATTTATTGTTCAAACTGCAGCTGCTTATAGGAAACTTTACCCTGACGCAAAAAAGTCGACACTTTTGCAATAAGAGCATTAATGTACTATGTGTAAATGCATATATGTATGTATAAAAAAATGTATGAACAAAATGAATTTATTAAACTCGCTATTCGTTTTCAAAATGCAAATACCTTTTCTTATAAATTTTAGAAATAAAATCGCACATAAAATTAACACTGTGGTATTATTGGTTTATATTGCAATTTTTATGAATCTTGCAAACTTTACCCTCATTGCGGCATGTCTTACCCTTTTCCAAAAGCTCTAGTTTTTTGCATAACATCGATTTACTCCGTAATACATATTTTTAGGGGGTGTGATGCCCCACAGTTCAAAGTCAAAAAATAAGGCGCACCCTAATCTACATACATATTTTTTTTTAACTGTGTAAAGACTTTGGGCTTGTCCAAATAAAATTCTATATTTGTGATGTAAATAAATATATGTGGAAGGAAAATTGAGCCAGTAAAAACACTTTCGTGGCTTCAATAAAATAATTCTTTATCAACTATGCTCCGCAATGCAGACAAAATGTGGCGTCCTGAAACTATTGATGTGACGAGAAAGTTTCGCGTTACCAATGGAAAGTATATGTTCAATTTTGTTTGCTTCTTTCATTTTTCGGAATTATGAAACTTGATAGAGACTATAAATGCAGGGTGTAGAGTATTGTTTGTATTATTTAAAACAACATACATATGATGGAAAAAGTAAAGTTTTGATTTATTATTTGGAAACTTTCTGGAATTAAGTTTTAAATTTCTCTAAAAAATCCGCTTTCGGCTAAAGCTTTGCATCACATTGTCCAATATAGCCGCCGAGTGTTGGTTTCCAAAAGCCATCTCTATGATATACCAAGACCATTGACTTGTCGTACCACACAAAAGCTAGTCTAACGTTGTCAAATCATATCAATATGATGACCACTTGACAGGCCCAATTCGTTGTTTAATCATTGATGACCACTTCCGACAGGCCCAATTCGTTGTTTAATCATTTATTCACCTTAAAAGTATAATGTATTTAGTATGCAGGTCGCACCTGACTGAATTCTTTTCTGGTTACAAGAAAGACAGGAGGGTTTCTTCAAAATATAACATACATATAAATGTTAACTGGATAGTACGGATTTCTACTGCAAGTTTACCAAACGAAATGTTGCTGCAGAATAATAATAACTTGTCAAAAGTCAATTGCCATAAACGTCCAATGCGTTGGTTTACTTTGACAGCTTAAATGACAGTTACCTCAGTTCGTCGCAATATTTTAAAGTTAACGGTCGCAATGACAAGGAAAATCTTGAAATTTTCGGAGAGGCGTTAATACTTGGATATATTTTTATTTCTTTAAAAAAAACTAGGTGCACAACATAAATATATAATTTTATATCTAAATGGGATGCACAAATTAGGTGTAGAATTTATAGTTGATCGGAGGCTTCGCCACCTTGCCTCCTGATTCACCCTGATGAGTGAAAGGATAGCCAACAACCTAAGTTAAATCACAGTATTCTAATATGTGCACACACCCCGACAAAAAAAAGAACGACCATACCAAAGAGCAATTCTACGAACGCTTTGAGGAAGCGTATGAAAAATGTCTCAGCTACGCTGTTAAGATCGTGTTCGGCGACTTCAATGCCAAGGTGCGCAAAGAAGGTAACTTTGGATCAATGGTCAGAATATTTAGCTTTCGGGACCCCATCTCCGACTGTGGCGAGAGGCTAGTTGATTGTGCCGTGGCGCGTAACGTGGTAGTTTGTAACACTAGGTGTCAGCATATAAATATATGTACATAAAGCTACCTGGTTGTCGCCTGATCAAAACACCCGCAATCGAATTGATCACTTTGTGATAAATAGATAAAGGCGCACTTCCAGTGTACTAGACGTCCGTTCTTCGAGGACCTATGTATAAGAAGAGTGGCACACCATCTTCTGTTCTCTTCCTATCGCTGCGGAAAAGGCAGTAAGTTACTACCGTTTACGTAGAAATACTTGGTATGTGGTGAATGCGGCGCCGTCACTGTAGAGGAAAATGCGGCGTACAAGGCCAAGTCTGGGACCAGCTTCTGTAAAGACAGAAATCCAAGCGTGATAACCTGCTAAAAGGGGGAAGCAGTGTAGTCCATTCAAACAAGATGAGGTGAAAACAGGCGGCTTAAGAATAACGAAGTCCAAGGGGCCAATGGATTACCGGCTGAACTGATTAACGCTTGTGGCAAGGAAATGGGAATACGCATGTTCTTGCAGCTAAGCATGATTTGATCGAATGAATACATGCCCACGGATTGGAATGCGAGTGTAATCTACCCTATTCACAAGAAGGAAAATCCGGCAGTCTGCGCTAAATATAATATATATAAGCCCATTGTAAATAAACAGATTGGCTGTAAACTTGGTAAATGCAACAGATCGACACACATCACCTTTTTGTCGATTTCAGAGCCTTCGACAGCACTAATAGGAGCTGCTTATTCGACGTCTAAATTTCATATCTTCGCGAAACTCATACGGTTATGCAGAATGACTTTGAGAGCAACCCTCAGTTTCACTAATAATATAAGCTTCCAAATCAAGCGCAGATAAACTATTGCCAACAGGCGCTCACGCATTCAGTGGAAGAACCAAGTGACCTCGCGGAGATAGAGGCAACTGGCAAAATTTCGTGTTCTCGTCCCAGACCGACCCACGGTTGTATGTATTGCCAACGAAGAATTAGATATAAATGGAAGAGTTTTTATGTACTTGTAAAACACTTCCCTAAAAATAATTCCTACAGAAATGGTCGGACATTCGCCAAAAGTTAAATATTTGCCATTCTAGATGACATTCTTAAACATTAACAATTCTCACTCAATTTCTTATACTTTCATACTCTACTGCTTTTTTAAGGCATTTCTCGACAAAATATACACGTATGGTACATAGAAACCGAAATGCGTAAGATATAGGAGAGTGGAGAAGCAGTTGGCCATAATATTTGTAATGCAAGTATAAGAAATAAGAGTAATAAGAGTATAATGGTAGAATAGTAAGCAATATTATCGATTTGATATTATTAAAGCTTCCGGGATTGCTTTGATGGCTTCGTGCGTGGATTGTAAGAAATAAATTTGAAGAGAATTGAAAGTCGAGAAATATAAGAAACTTAAAGGGACTAACCAAAGGACATTTTCAGAGAAAATCGATAAAAATCATGTGGGTAGAATAATGTTCGTCTTGTTTCTCTTTTGCTTCCATCTGAAACACTTAGCATGAAATTCTAGTGAAACACACAAATTTGCGTTCCCATCGCCAAGCAGAAATTTCTCAAGCCTTCCACGCCTGCGGCAAAGCAAATAGTGATGATTTATGACATCTCCATTGGCACGGAATTGCTTCATTGCCAGACGATTCACTTCCTGCGCATAAATTCATTGCTGACATTTCGAAGAATGCAAAAAAAAAAAAAATGCAGAGAAAAAATTATGTAGAGAAGAACACAAATTGAAACCAAAATCAAATAACAATATGAATACATCGACATTTTTACCAGCCGCGTGGGTAAATGGAATACAAACACGGGGCAGTGCAAACGGCAAATAACACAAAGCAATAAATGAACACAACCAGGACACACAGCAAAAACGAATTGTGTGATAAGCGCAAAACTGCTACAAACAGACATTTAAGCAATTCAAAAGAAAACTGTGATATAATCGCCTCTGTGTGTGTGTATGTGTGTGTGTAAGAGACAGTCAATATAAATATGTGCGTTTATTCATATGTGTGCGTTCGTTTAACGGCAATCTACCGGCGACGATGGCGAACAAAATGGTTGGCAAAAGAATTCAGCCATAAAATTCGATGACAAAAACCAAAACAAAGAAACAACAAAAATTTCATGAGAATAAACAAAAGAATCTGCCGAATTTGCGCAATTGCATGAACATGTAATAACTGTTATTTGTACAAGCCTTTCATATTATTGAACATGCATTTTATAGCCTCCGAGTGAACATTTGTCTATCTATGCGGGTGGAAATAGTGCTTTTAATGGATATTTCTGTGGTCGCACTAATGGATATTAGTAGTCTACTACAAGTGTACATACATTTGCAGATTGAAATGGCAAAATTCTTATTCTTTCGCTTTTAGATCGTATCTAAAATAAAATTTTTAAGTTAGAAAATATAAATACACTGCTTGTGGAGGATTAGATTCAGGGAGGGTAAAAACAAAAACCAAACTTTCTTCTTAGAAACCCTGAAAATATCGTACGAAATTACGAAACAGATGACACTTTGGGCTTTTTGGTTGCCGGTACAAACAACACGGAAATATACCTTTTTTGTTTGCAAGTATAATGGAACTGAAACTCATTCTTGTCAGAATTTTCACGATCTACAAAAAATGTCACTTATGATTTTTTGCTTGGTCGACTAGCTCAAAAGTTATTCGAGGTTAGAGTTCATTCTAAAATCAAAAAGACCTTAACTTCATCTAAGTTGCAACAAGGTCCCTCGACGACCATAAGGTTCGTCTTCGTTTAGTCTCCAGCCGTTTGAGAGATCTCAACTTAAGCATTAATGTCTCAAAATCAAAGTTTGGAGTTACCGAGCGTGTATTCTTGGGAATCACGAAAGATGGGATCCGCCTACTGCGTAGCCTAATAGAAGCCTTAACGCAGATCCCTCTTCCGGCTGTCGCCAAGGACATTAAGCGTATTTTAGCTGTGCTGAACTTTTATCGTTGATTCTTGCCAAACGCGCTGGAACATCAAGGGCCCCTTTTTGCCATGATCCCGGGTAACAGAAAAAATGACAATAGCACTATTCTTTACAACGAAGCTACTAAACGCCAATTCGAAACCTGCAAATACCAGTTACAAAATTGCGCTATGCTAGCTCACCCGCTACACAGTGATAAACTATCAATTTGTGTAAACTCGCCCGACTCCGCTGGGTTTTTTCACATACATTTTTTAGGCCAGGTGCCAATGGAATAAAATCATCCGACACAACAAGAGTATACTACATCGCCGAGAATTTCTCAGTCAAAGGTTCGGGCACTTACACATCAACACATCGGCTAGCATCTTCCAAGCAGAAGTACTAGGCATAGAAAAAGCCTGCGAAGCTCTATTAGAAAACCACGAGAATATAAATAAAGCAACTATATTTACGGATAGCCAGGCGGCGCTCCTGGCCTTGTCTTCACCCATGACAAACTCCAGCACAGTACACAACTTCAAGAGAGCACTAAGCTCAATAAAAGACAAGCTCCAACTAAACTTAATCTGGGTTCCCGGCCACAGAAACATTTTCGGTAATGAAAAAGCAGACGAGTTGGCAAAGGCAGGATCTTTCCTCAACGAATCCGAGGCAAAGATAATACCAAGTCCGCTAGGATCAATCAAAGGAGAGATAAATAGACAATTTCAACAAATTGCAAATTACAGGTGGAAAAACATCACAAAATGCGTCATAACTAAACAATTATGGCCAACATATGATAGGAAAAGAACCAACGACTTAATAAATAGGTCAAGGAAAAGTATTTACAGAGTAACAGCTACCACAACAGGGCACTGGCCATTGGGGAACACGCATACAAAATGGGTATGCCCTACAACGACATCTGCCGTGGCTGCG
Organism: Bactrocera tryoni; assembly: GCF_016617805.1. NCBI lineage: Eukaryota > Metazoa > Arthropoda > Insecta > Diptera > Tephritidae > Bactrocera > Bactrocera tryoni. Next base: position 38,872,035 of record NC_052501.1, read on the forward strand.
GAGTAGCAGGGAACAAGGAAACAATCTTCCACTTTCTCTGTGAATGCCCAACTCTAGCACAGATCCGACACAAAACTCTTGGAATCCATCTAGCACCAAACCTTGAATGGATTTCCACTAAAAGCATATCGGACATAAGTAGTTTCATCGACACTTCAAAATGGTTTGAAAGAGAAGGTGAAACGTAGTAGCAGATACAGGAGGTTCTACGAACAGTGCATCAAAATGGCACATCAAGTGTTAATTGAGCCCGATAGGGCTGCACTCCTACCTACACATCAACATAGCGGGCCCGTTTCCGTTGTCGGAAGGCAATAGGTATTGTCTTACGATAATTTATAGATTCACCCGAAGGCAGACTCTGTAACAATACCAATCATGACGTCGCCGGTAGTTGCTAAGCTTAGTGGCTGGATTGCGGGTTTTGGCATTCCCATCGACATCACGTCTGACTTTGGCCGTCAATTTGAGAACGCGTTTTTTTAGCAACTGTTCCAATGTCTCGGTATTTCTAATTTACGAACAACACCGTACCACCCGCAATGCAATGGCTTAATTGAGCGATGGCACCACATAATAAAATCTTCGATTTTTTTCTACAATGCAGACCAGTGGACGTACTATCTTTCAATAATTTTATTCAAACGAGGTAGAGACAGTAAAATAACTGCTTCGCCTCATGCAAGAGTTGCGACTCGTCGATATTTCCCACCGAAACTGTTTGCTCACGGCAAGCTACTACGTCTTCATTCGATTTGACTCCATTCGGCCATCATTATCGGTACACTAGAAAGACCCATTCAAGGTTGTCAGCCGCACTCCTAAGTACTTCGTCGTATTTTTAACCCAGTACTTGAAAAGTGGCACTTTTGTTACCGAAACGTAATTTTTGTTGAATTATTATAACAGAAGAGGTTCGCTTTATGCAAAAGATATATTAATATTATATTACACCATGTTGAAGAAAGAACTTATATTTTTATGATCATAAGTGGTTTCTATAAAAGTTTATTAGAATAAATCATGAACCGATTTCCAATATAATATTAACTTTAGCACCTAACGATTGGTATTTCTCACCCAGCTTGCTTAAATATCTTACTTCATATAAATTTTTTAAAAAATTGAACGTTTAAAAGGAAAAACATGTACAATAGTATAATTAAAAGTACTACCGTGATCAAATTGAAAGGTGAATTTTAATTTATACTTCGCATGTTTTTTTTCCGTAAGTTGGTAGTACTGTTAGTGACGTCTATGCTAAATTTCATGTCAAAACATTCATTAGTATGTGAGATACGCGTCGTTTTGTGGGGCTCTGAAAGTGATTTTTTTTTACTATGTCTGAATTTATTGAACAAAGAAGTGCAGAAGAGCATCTCATACTGCATTGGCTGTTCGGATTCGATTACTTTACGGGAGATTAAATGGTCAAAATCCACCTTTCAATTTGAGCCATATCTGGAGCCATAACATTTTATCATCTTGCTGGCAAATTGTGGATTGCATCCCAGGGCTGTCAAGAATTAATGAAGTAAAGTTTTTTTACTTTGTTTTGATGTCAACCATTTTCCAGTGAGTCAGAAGGCGCAAGGTTTGGGCTACAAGATGGGTGAGGCAAAATTTCTCAGTCACTGGTTTCCAAATATAATACTCGTATAATAGACCGGTTAAAGGTCTTGTAATATGAAGCCGAGCGTTGTCATGGTGGAAAGTGAATTAAATTAATCAAGTTAAGCTATTTATTGGCAAACTGCATGAATATATTTATGAACCCGACATGTGTGGACCAATACTTTACTGAATACTGAAGAGTTGCCACTTAATCCAATATTTCATCTAGTTATATGGAGACAAATTACATTACTTCCCTGAATTGCTATCTAACATATTAACCGATATAGCTTATGCTGTAGTCGAACAAAGTGGTAGATATTTAATAATATAAGGGCAAAAAACACTATCACTCTTGTACGAGAGTTGCCGAACTGTCATTGCAGTGACATTTACTGCAGATTCTAAAAAGCTTATTGTACGGCATAGTTCATTTCATGATAAAGGATATCTTAAAATACTCAAAAGTGTATTTGGGGTATACCATCCTCAATATCAAGCCTCTTTACCAAAACCTTTATTTGAGGCTCTATAGCGATCTGTGGCTTTTTATGTGTCTAAATGTAGTTGTTGGTAATTTGAATTTATGATATAAGAAATCATACTTCATTTTTATAGGTTCTTAAATTGCCTTAGGATCCTTCAAATTTCAGATGTGAACGTATTCAATAGCAGTTAAGAGTCTAAAATCTTATCATAATCAGACGAAGCCATGCTTGCTCTGAAATTATTTTCGAAACAATAAATTATAAAGCTTCACTAAAATTGTTACAGCTTTAAGTTCTGTTAGAAGTTATGCGATAAGCCGACCTTGAACTCAACAAATGCTCGCGCGTTGGTCTAAATTTCATCAACTCAGCTGACATTACGTTTTTTGCTCCAATTTAGCCTTAAAGAATAAAAGCTTGCAAAAGTTGCACAGGTCGTGCAAAAAAGCCTAAAGGCACGGCTACTCCAAATAGCGGCACATTATTAGAAACTGTGCCAACTTCGCGTCACGCTGCGTCGCTTAAAGGCCAGCCGCGTGGCGACGCCCATTGCTCTACCTTTGGCAAGCTCTAGGCGTGCTAGATTGTCCTTCCGACCTCTGTTTGCCCCGTTTTTCCCTCTTTCCGCCAGCAGGAGTACATCGCAGTTTCCTCTCAGAAAATGTTGTATTTTCAATTGTGTTTTTGCTTGGCTGCATGCTTCATGGCTCTTAGCTTTTAGCAAATGGCAGTTTTTCAACTTTCCTCCGTTATATTGTTTGGTGTGTTGGCCATTTTTTTGTAAAACCAGGCGCGCTTACACGTAACCCTGTGTTTATGTGGCGATGTGTATGTGTATGTGTGTTGTTTGCGGGTTTGCGGGTTTGCGTAAGCACTTGCACCTTTCCATTAAGCTTTGCTACGCATTTCAGCGCGTTCTTTTCACTGTTTTCCTTATTTGCGTCAAACGTCACATACACACATACACGCGCGACTTTGACATTTGACTGCTCTTCAACACTTTCGCCTTCTCCAATATTTTTTTGAAACATTTTTCAGTGGATGTTTTTTAACTCCAGTGGCTTAATGGTGCCACACTTATCTACTAACACACATATGCGTATAAGTGTATATGTTGTTCATTTTTCAATGCTTAGTTGGTGCTTACCTTCATTGCAAAAAATGCGTGCGTGCCATCATTTCTTCCGAGCCGTAACCGTTCATTTAAATTGCAAATTTGAAGGCTTTTGTGGGGTACACCCTCTGAACCTTCTCAGATCAATAGTAGCCTTCAGTACTAAAGCATGAGGAAGCGCTTGCACCATGTCGGCGGAACGTCTTAAGCCTTTCGGCTCAGAAACTGCGGACATGACATCATAGCGGATTCGGTGACGGAATTGTGTACGCTGGACAATAAGACCAGGAAAGTAAGAGATGATGGTGTTATAAAAAAAATTATAAAAAAGATTCTACCAGTAATTAAAGTTATAGTGTGAGAATTACGTGTTCAAGGATGAATGAAAGGTTTCTTCTGTAAGAACAGTACAGCTTCAGGATCAAAACAATCGGTATCCCTTTAGTGGCAAACTCATAAGCCTACTTTCCATGATCTCAACTTTCAACTCTTGTAATGGTTGCTGGAAGCCATGGCCACCGCAGGTTTTATAGTACCACCAATATATTGGGGTAACGTGGGTAAAGATGGAACCAAAAGGTTTTAAAGTATCTGTGAGAAATAGGGCGGAATTAAGTAGAATCAGCGTAAGAATGGTGAAACACACTTATTCTTCTTCTTCTTAATTGGCGTAGACACCGCTTACGCGATTATAACCGAGTTAACAACAGCGCGCCAGTCGTTTCTTCTTTTCGCAAGGTGGTGCCAATTGGAGATTCTAAGCCAAGCCATGTCCTTCTCACCTGGTACTTCCAACGGAGTGGAGGTCCTCCTCTTCCTCTGTTTCCCCCGGCGGGTACTGCGTCGAATACTTTTAGAGCTGGAGTGTTTTCATCCATTCGGACAACATGACCTCGCCAGCGTAGCCGCTGTCTTTTAATTCACTGAACTATGTCAATATCGTCATATATCTCGTACAGCTCATGGCCATGGCCAACGCGCAAAGCACCATAAACTTTCGCAACGTCGACTCATCGGTTGTTGTCATCGCCCAAGCCTCTGCACCATACTGCAGGACGGGAATTATGAGCGACTTATAGAGTTTAGCTTTTGTTCGTCGAGAGAGGACTTTACTTTTCAATTGCCTACTCAGTCCGGAGTAGCACCTGTTGGCAAGAGCAATCCTGCGTTGGATTTCCTGGCTGACATTGTTGGTGGTGTTTACGCTGGTTCCAAGATAGACGAAAGTTGTGACTGTCAACAGTGACGTGAGAGCCAAGTCGCGAGTGCGACGACTGTTTGTTTGATAGCAGGAGATATTTCATCTTGCCCTCGTTCACTGCCAGACCCATTTGCTTTGCTTCCTTGTCCAGTCTGGAGAAAGCAGAACTAACGGCGCGGGTGTTGAGGCCGACGATATCAATATACATTACATACCTTCTCTATTTAGTTCTGCAGCTCGAACTATTTTCTCCAGAAGCAGGTTGAAGAAGTCGCACGATAGGGAGTCGCTTTGTCTGAAACCTCGTTTGGTGTCGAACGGCTCGAAGAGGTCCTTCGCGATTCTGAAGGAGCTTTTGGTATTGCTCAACGTCAGTTTATATCGCCGTATAATTTTTACGGGGATACCAAATTCAGACATCGCGGCATAAAGGCAGCTCCTTTTCGTTCTGTCAAAAACAACTTTGAAATGAACGAAGTGGTGTTGTGTGTCGATTCTCCTTTCCTTTTATAACATGGTGGGTAATGATCATTGATTTATTGAAAGATCGAAATTTTTGGTTGTGAAACTATGTATACGATATAGTCCCGAAGAAGTGCTTTAAAAGCTATCCATATCATCAAAATACGGAATATAAATACCCATATGACATATTTGTTCCATTATATTGTCTACTCTTCACAGACAAAGCTTCGAGCTTCAAAAATTGCAAAAAATATATGGCTAAAATATGGTATTTAAGTTAGTCACTGAGTTTTCTGTTAGTATGAAAAAATTTTACCCCTCTTACCTTCCGTCAGAGTTCCTATTTAAAACGAGTATTTTGATGAAAGCAAATAAAGAGAACTTAAAGAGAGATTTTATGAAAAAACTTTCACCAAAATGTAAATAACGGGGGATCCAAGTAGAGGTACTATTTTGAATATCCTGTTTTGACAGATCACGCGTGAGTCGTGTGAAGCATAAACATATAACCACATAAAATACAGCTTGTGCAAGAACTGAAGCTGCTCGACCTTCCCAAGAATGATAATTTAACGTTCTGATCCGGTCGATTGATCACCAAGATCGTATGTTATCACACCGTTAGGCTTTTTCCTGTGGGGATATGTAAAGTCTAAAGTCTATGCGGACGCTTTTGTTCAGGCCTTGAAGAAAAACATCACGCGTGTCATTCGCCAGTTACCTGTCAAAAGTCTCGAACAAATCATCAAAAATTGGGCTTCACTAATGTACCATCTGAAACGAGGCCGCAGCCAACGTTTGAAAGATATAATATGCAAACAGTAATTGTCAAAGACTGTTCTTTCGAATGATAGCAAACATTCCCAATTAAATTTAAAGTTTCGGTGTTTTTCTATGCAAAGGTATGGAACCTCGAAATGGATCACCCTCTATATTCTCACGCAAATAATACTTTCTTCGTATACTAACTTTATAATATATACATACAAACATATCTCATTTATTCCGTAACCGCAAACACAATCTTTAAGGCCGTCATTTGACAAAGTGTAATATATACTTAAAGGCATTTACTCTTACAATACATTTACGTTCACCATGTTTTGTCATATTTGAAGGACTTTGACACACATTCACATTCACACTAATATCACGGCCATATGTGGGAGCACATAATTTTCACACAAGTGTAGAGTGGCTCCACTGGTTAGAGGGATGTTTGCCTTTCATTTTATCGCTTATCCTTTCTTTACAAACTGTCGTTTATTTTCTACGCGTCCTTAGCATATCAGCTGCAAGCCAAACGGCAAGCGTCAATTGCGAACCGCCAACCACTGGGCACATCATCAATGTCGGTTGCTATGAAATTTGCCTCTCGGCTGCGCCGCGGCTCAACTCGCAGCTCGACTCAATCAACGAAAGTGTTTGGGCGAAGGTCTAACTATTTCACAGCACCAACGCATGTGTCGTAAAAATGTTTGCATTCCGTGTTTGATAGTGTGTCCATACGAGCGCGCTTGTGTGTGTGTGTGTGAGTGCAGCTGACTGCGGCTAAAATCAAAAGTGACTTGTATGCAAAGCGGCTAAGCAAACAAGAAAAAATGTCATTTGCGTGTGAAGTGTGGTGAGAAAATTTAAAAGAAATGAAGCAAAGAAAAGAAGCAAAGCATAGATGACACAGAAAATATGAAAAAAAAAATTCTTTCTAATAATATATTATACAAAATTCTCTTTCGTCAACTGAAGCAGAGAATAGACAGTTATAGAAACAGATTCCTCATCGGATTAAACAAGAATCCTTTCCTTTAAACTGTCGTAGTTGATGTTACTGTTACCGCTGCGACGGTCATCCGTGCATGTCGCTTGTGTTTTCACTTAAAAAGATATACATTTTGGCCGTAAAGGTAAGCAGCAAATGCAGGAATGTGGCTCGCCAGCATTGTCTTTGTGGTTTCGGAAGTTTTACCACTTACCAGTAGTAGGAGTATTCCTTCATCTCAACTGCCTTTTTCTCTGCAAAGTTACCACAGTAAACAAATGTTTTGTCCTACTGTACACATGTTCCAGCAACAAGGATATCGCCATCTAAGTTTTTATCAGTTTTAAGGTTTTGACTTGACGCTGTCAAGAATATGTGGATGACATTGTTATTATAGCCCGACGCGAACTCGAGGACACTCTCAGCGTCTTAATACAAAGGGGTTTAGGCCTGGCTAAAGAATGGTGCTGTCAGGTTGAGCTGAATATCAACCCTTCTAAGACGGCCATCGTCCCGTTCACGAGACGTAGGTAACTGTGCGGCTTTTGGAATCTTACCCTTAGGGGGCAGAGAGGAAAAGTTGACCAACATGTTTACTGACTGAAGCACTAATGTTGTGCAATCGATTAGGTGGTAGGTGGTTATACACCATGATCGTGCGACCGATAAACCCGTATAGGGCGGCGGATTGGACCTCAAAGGCTTCGCAGACTTAGGTGGGGCTTCAACTATCGAAGCTGCAACGACTTGCATGCGTCTGAATATCGACTACAGTGCGCTCTTGTCCGACGGGAGCACTTGGAGTCATGCTTCAGCTCACACCACTTCACCACGTAATCGGTCAGGTAGCCAAACACATTTAGCTGCAAATGATAGCAGAAGGGTGTGAAAAAGGTAAGATAATAATGTAGTTGGCTCTTCTCCCAAGGGACAGCATTACTAAAGGAGCAAACTTCACCAATAAGTTCAAGGTTACCCTTAGCAGCAAGGCTTAATGCAATGATTCCACTCTCGAGCTACTGCACAGGAATAGTACAATCAAGTGGTACACCAACGGCTTGAAAACTTCGAAAGGAATTGGTACAGAAATCGCAGGACTAGGCACCAAACTCTCCATACATCCAGAAAGCTTTGTCATAAGTCGTTGCATAGAGATAAACTTTCAACGCAACTATCGTAATGAGTATAATCATACTTAGTGACAGCCAAAGTGGCACTTAAAGCAATTTTTGAATATGAGATTAAATCGCTAAGTAATCGGTAGACAGAGGTATGCCAAGTTGCTAATATGGGGTTATAACCTCAGCAGGATTAAATATGTAGTGAACCTTCCTAGTGCCAAATTCAGGCTACTTGTCGCTTTCTACACTGGCCACTGCATGCTGAAGAAGCACTTATACAACATGGGCCTAGCTTCTTGCCTGAAACACCAGAACACCTGCTGATTGACTGCATAATAGTCTGCAGACGCAAGGTAAAGGCCTTGGGATCCATGTTTTCAAATAGCGATCACATCGCCTCACTAGCACCTAGCAGGGTTTTCAAACTTTCCTTCGGGGCAAAACATTGTTCAGAGTATGAGGTTATTTGATGTATACAGCAATATTGCAAATTATTAAACCGCTTAAGTAACACACTTCAGTTTTAACAAATAATTTTCAGAATATTTTCATCAAAATTATAGATAAAATATGTATCTCAGTTCGCATAAGTTCACTTTGAAGTACTTTAAAACTATCAATAATTTAATTCGATATTTATTTATTACTTTCAGCATTCAACATATTTTTCGCCTCCACTTTCCGTATCGTTTCAATACGCGGCCGCATTTCGAGTGCGACTCTTTTGTGTGCAGAAATCGAAAATGGACAAATATTGCACGGTGTCGTGTGCTGTCAGCGCCAGTAGCCGCCGCTGTCAGCTCAATTCACTGCTGTGCACCGTGGCGTATGAGTAACTCTTTTCACATGCTCCGTACGGCCCATATGCATATTTACAAATATATTTGTTAAATATCGGAAAAGTATCGATGTGGGCTTTTAAGCGGACCCTTTAGATTAATAAAAGTGTGTGTGAAACTGTGAAAACTGTTCGGCCTCCCTTCTGCAGTTCTCACACCGGCAAGCCGGTGAGTGCAGCGTTACTGCGAGTGCCTATGAAAGCGTACAAAGCATACACGGCATTTTCTTATTTGTTTGTCAACGTAGATATATATTTTGGTGTTGAAGAAAGAAAGGCTAAGGGCCGCATATGTTTACTTTTCATATGAAATATGCATGAACGATTCAACGCGCTTTTGTTTCGTCGCTTTTTCTTCGCCATTGTGCCCGAGTGCACCTTTAAGGACCTTTAAATGCATACAAATATGTATACGTGATGAACGAGAAGGGAATAAGGGGGTTTAGAAAAGCAATGTCAGAATGCTAACGCCGTTAATATATTTCGTAACATTCCGTGATATATTTGTGTAATGCTCAGATATAATACTTTCGTTCGACTTTTATATATTAAATGTATTCTTCCTTAGTTAAAATTTAACTTTTGATTTCTAAATTGCTTTTCCAAATATTTGAAGAGTCATCATACTTTTTTTCTCACAAGTGAGCCTTCGTCCCCGTTGTTACTTTGGTATGACGGTAGTTGATTACATTTTAGATGCGTTGTCCAGGGACCTTTGTGGAAGTCATGTATCATGTAGGTGTGTACGCTCTGCTGATACTCTATAAAGATTAAACCACGCAACCACTTTTAAAAACTAAGAACTAGTTCCTTTTATTTTGTATGTTGTCTTCGTGTAGTATACTTAATATGACAGTTATAAAGAAAAAGGATTTTATTGTTTGTATAATTAAATAAATTCCGAAACCACTTGTAGGGTTTGAAAAATGTGTTCACTGTTCAAATGTTCTCTCTATACTTAAGAAAGTTTTGGATCCTTACTAAAACACCAATAATGTAAGCCAAGGTGCAAGAAATCGACCTAAAATTTCCTCACAATACGTGCGCTGCGAATATTATTGATTATAAACCGAAATAATGTTCCATAACATTGCAGAACATATAATTATCTACAAAAAATGTTAATATTTTATTAAAAAAAACTAAACAATATTTAAAATGCCGTCGCTGTAAAAGCTCTTTATTGGTACCTTGGCATTAATACTTATAAAAATTAGTTACTTGATACTTGATTGATTCAATACTTTCATAATTTATAATATTTTGTATTATTCGAATTGAAAATTCCATTGAAAATCTACTGCAAATTTAAATATGTGAGTATTAAAAAAAAGATGCGTGGTGATCGACGGGGTGTAGGCGTCATTGGGCTACGGGAGGAGAGTCAATTTAATGTAATAAAGTACAAAAACATTCAGTCGCCCAATTGGCTCTTTAAAAAGCGGTCGTTTGTGGAATTTAATACAAATACTATAAAACTGAAAGTTTGATATTCACATCCCATCATCTATATGAGATCCTCTTTCCCCAAAGTAGAATGCCAAATGGAGTGATATGGTAGTATAATATAATCTATATTCCTTTCTTCCCTATAACCATATGTTTTTGTATTAATTATGCCGAATGTTTTGAGGATTCTTAAATAGTACAACTTCCTAGCTTACATTGCTGATTTAACGTCAAACCTTCAAATAATTCTATTTTTACGTCACCAACGTAATGCTTGAAACTATTAAAATATCTATTATATAGTATTATTATATTCTTATTAAATTGTCTGGAAGTCAAATGAATGAAGAAGAAGAAAATGTTATAGTTTTTAGAAGTTTAATTCTAGTAACTTAACAAAGACTTTTCGATTAGCTTTGCACGTTGTTCTTGAACTGTAATCTGTTACACGGGGGTGATCCGACTTTCCACATTCAATGGTTGCTCATCGTTGTACGCCTAGATGACTGAATATGTGAGAAAAGATAATCAAATTTTAATCATCGAAGACGTTTTATTGTTTTTCATAATTCAATTAAGATTTGCATATGTTTCCACTAATCGTCGAAATACTTTTGCCACTCTGATTGAGTTGTATCCAAAACACACGTTCTGAGCGCACCAACCCTAAGGGAATAAAAGAAAGTCATTCGGCGCCAAGTCAGGATTATTCTATAAGGATGATTCATAAAATCGATGTTTTAAGTACTCGAAAAAACAGTTGTTCTAGTCTATGTGTGAGAGCAAGTATTGTCGTGTAAGCCATTTTGTAAAATTACACTGGTCAACAAATTTGTAATTTTTTTTTGTCACATGGAAATTTATATCAAATTTTGAATATACTAGGGCCGCCAAATAATAATATATCAATGAAAAAAAAATTTACACATCATGTTTTCTTGTGACATCAAAACATATATTTTCGTAAAAAGTACAAAATTCAGCCACTCTTACAGAATTATTTCCAAATATCTAAAAGATACTTTTGATTTTCTTGAATATTTGGCTTCCGGTAGGTACCTTTTAAGTCTCCAGCAATAGTCTGCTAGCATTCCTGGACTCCATTTCCCTTGATAACGCTTCTCCAATAAGGAAATGTCTTGATGGAACCTCTCACCTAGTTCGTCACAGCACCCAAATTTTCCGGAAAGAAATCCAGATGAGAGTCCAGCATATGTATTTTCAAGGACATTTTACCCCCCAAAGCTTTAAATGATATCATAAGTTCATTTATTAAATCTTTCTAATTTTCCGCTTTATGGTTACCTAGAACATTTTGAACAACATTCACAAAACATTACCAGGCGAGTTTTTCCTGATTATTCAGTTTTTCTTCAAAGCTCTTATCCTTCATCAATTGCCGTATTTGTGGGCCTACAAATATTCTCTCTTTGATTTTCGCCTCGCTGAGTTTAGGGACTTTCTCTTTCAAATCTAAAAATCCCTCTCCAACTTTCGGACTAGAATTCTCACTTTTTGATCGATTTGGAAGCATCGGCACAGGCAGTTCGGCACTATGTAGGATGGGTCTCTTGGCCAAGGACAAGTTTGGATATTAGATAGTGTGTTTGGATTTGGTAGTAATACCTTTTGTTTGAGTCAAACAAAAATAACAATCACTTACATGATCCTTTGATTCCGTCCAAATCATTGGTATAGCAAATGAGAAATGTCTAGCTTCTTGTTTAGCTCAACCTAAAAGGAGCCTCACACAGGTTACCCAACATTTATGTGGAACCCAGGATTTGTCTTGATTCCTCAAAGGAAAACCAAAATAGTCTAGCACTGTTCAATTAGTGATGTGAAATTTCGACGCTGAGATCTAAAAGTTAATTCTCCACACACATATGTAACAAAAATTGTTTGGGTAGTTCAAACACTTTCGTGGCATATTTACGATCTAACTAATGTAAATAAAATGTAATTTAGCAAACACAATAGTTGCACAGTCGACTAAATGCAGTTATGTAAACAAAGAAACGTATATGAGGCCAGAAATGAAAATGAAGCTGTCACAAGAAAACTGGATGTGAGAGAAACAAAACTGTTATATATTTTTAATGAGGGTACACCAGCATAAATAAAAACATAACAAAGTTCATGTGACAAAAACAGTGTTTACCAGTGTTATTTGGGCCTAGAATAAGTGAAATCCGTGCCTCAGCTACTGTATTCGTCTGACTTGGCTCCGTGTGACTTCTAGCTTTTCAGCGAACTCAAACGACTGCTCCGGAGAAACCGTTTTGAATCAATTAAAACATTAAACGTGAATCGCTATGGGCAATGAACGCTATTCTTAAAATAAGCTTTAATTTTGAGGAGGCGAAGAATTTTAAAATTATGAACAAAGCCTTTCTATTTTTTGCAGAGTTGTGGCTATGTATAAGATCAACAGTTTTAAATTTTACTATTAAGTTGTGAGATACCAGATTACAACTCTAGTGTTAACAAATTCCATCAAATGAAAAGCAACCTACAGTACAAGAGGATTATCGAAAACGTATTTGGTTTGACGGGTTAAGGTTCAAGCATCACCAGGTCAAATGTTTAATGCTTTAATGATATTATAATGAGAAGTAAATCGGATTGCCTCGAAAATTTTTGTTTTATCAGAAGATACAAATTATAGAGGTGAACCTGTTAGTAATTTGAGTTTTCATTCATTTGTTTGACTGATATCAAATAAGTTCGATGTCGTTATACTCTCTCGACTTTCTTACTGGAAAATACAAACATTTGACGAGCTCTCTTCTAATTATTCTTTTAACAAAATATAAGGAGCACACAAAAGAGAAGCAGGACTGATCGAGTTTATTTTAATTCATATTCAAGGGACTAAATCGGCAAGTGTCAGGAATTTAAATGCATTTTCCTACTCTTGCAACATCTTGCTACAGAACATAATAGTTTTGTTTACCTAACGGTTGTTTGTATTCCCTAAAGCTAATCAAAATAGATATAGGGTTATACGAGTATGTAGTATATCATGAGGATGACGAGACGAATTGAATTCCGAGAGAATTGAAAAAGGCCATCCGTTTCGACTAATTTCGGTACTTAATATTTTCACTAATGGGCAAAATCAGACCAAAACTACGCTACTTCCCATATAACACAAATTATGTTGAGAATGGGTTGAATGGGATCAATACCTCCCTTTGCAACATATACCCAACTAATTTAATAAAAAGATTTGGGCATTTCAAGTTGTCCTTGTATCACACATATCGGCCAAGCTAGTTTTGCCAACACCTATTTAAAAGCATTTCGCCAGCTTTGATCCTGACAAGTTGCAAGAGTATAAAATGTGCGTTTACACCCGAACTTAGCCTTCCCTTACTTGTTACCATTAGATAACATGGTGTCTTGTTTTCAAGGCTTTAGTTATCAAAAAAGAAATGATTTTTGAAATTATTTTAAGCCAAATCCTCAGCGAATGAATTAGATTAATTTTTGAGTGTCGCAATCCAATAATAACCGTAGATATGTGTTTAGGACAGGGTTGCCCAAAAAATTTCACTCCGGAGCCACACGACAACAACATGTAGTAATGTATTTCTCAGAATGACGAAAGCAACTTCAACTCGAAACTTCATTTCCACTGAATCGATAGGTAACAAGACCATGTTTAATATAAATGAATGTGAGCTATTTCCATTAGGTACGAGCGAGCCACCGTGAAGCAAAACTGCGTCAAATGATGTTCTTGCGTTCTAAACGGAGCCAAGTGAACTATGGCGTGAGCACGTTTCGAGATATTCTTCGAATTGAACACTATTTGAAATGGTTGGTATATTAAAATTTACCAATAAGTGCTATTACCAGTAGATCCCTCGCGAATATCATGTAATCTCAAAGAAGTGGTTCATATATATTGTGTTCGTAATAAACTAAAAGTGCTACAGAATTAAAGAATTATAAATAAAATGACGAAAACAAAGGAATTGTCGATTGAAACTCGCTCGGAGATTGTTACCAAATTTTTAAATGGTGTTTCAGCTTCGGAGTTAGTGATTTGCTACAAGATGTCAAGGAAAACAGCAACAACAATGACAACAAGAGAACACGTTTTCTGTGGAATGTGCAAAAAAAGTTCGTTGTGTAAGTACTTTTGACCACCTCTGTATGTGTAGCATAACTTTAAGTGTTAGAGCAGCGGCCATTGAAGAAAGTCTTGAATTAAGTGCTAAGATCTCATCCAAAGATGACGACTTGCTACATCTAAGTGGAAAAAAAATTACAGCTATTTCTTCCAGCCTTTTTAACTGCGGTAATATGCCAGCTTGACTTCAGTTGATCGGGTTTTGACCGATCCACTCAGTCGCACTTACAGGGCAATAACTCTGCTTGGGCGCACATTTTCGCCTTTTGTTTATATTTTACCTACTTTTACTTTTTTCCCCCTTATCGCCGCAGATAAGTACAAACATTTTACACAAATTTATTTACATGAGCATTTGTGTGAACATGCGAGAATGTGAAGTGCCTTTGTGCAGGTGTCGAAAGTTGTGTGTTTTGTGTGTTCTTTCGCCTTTTATGCGCGCATCCGGCATTCAGAGCTTACAGCATCCGGCAGACGCTCAACACGCCTGGCCGGCCATTCAATATTCAGCCAGGCTGAATAGCTGTTCAGCATTCAACATCCGACATCCGGTTTGCCGGGTTTGCCTGCGCTTTGCATTACGCCTCACACCAAACTCTTCACACGCTCCACACCGTTCACTGAAGTGGAGGCGGGGCCTCTAACAAAGCTACGGTCCAAGCTCGTGCTCCCGATCCCCACCGAATGGAGGCACATACATTAACATACATTTGTTCACTGATGCTCGGCACGCTCAATGGCGCTGCCACTTTACTGTAAAACTTGACATCAATTTAAAATTTGTGGCGCTGGTGGCGTTCTACAACTTATCTGTTTGTGCGTATGTGTGGCTGTGTGCGTGTGTGCGATAACCGCGCAGTTCGCTGCTTGACTGTCAAATACTCAGGCTTTGTGTAGCAGGATTGTTTGCTGGCTTATGTGTGTGTGTGTGTGTGTGGTCTTGGCAGCTTGGATGCTGATAATTTGTGGCATCGTGGTTGCAACTGACTGTGGGCTCTCAAAATGGATAAATGCGCCATTGAATATGGCGTGGTGTTTGTGGGCGTGAAAGAAAACTGCTGAAGCTCACTAAATAAAGCTAGTTAATAGAATGTGTGGGACAATCCATGAAAAAGTCATGAGCTCCATGAATACGATTGCTCCAAAAGCATATAAATTATGATGAATGTGTGATGAACTCGACGTTGCCGCTACAAAATTATGCAAAATATACATTTAGGTTTGAGAATCCTTTAGTTTCAGTGTGTGTGTATGTGAAGCATATTTGTTGACTCTGTGATAAAATATTCGACATCTTCTGAATATAAATCCTCATTGATCTGAATGCAACAGAGTCCATAATGTTGGAAATAAACTGAGTAGACATCCGTAAATGAGAAGGTAGGGTTCCTGACTACCACTCGGAATTTTGTGCATTCAAATCACAACCGGGACAAAGCCTAAAATTTAAAATATTTTTCTCTCACGTCGGTCGCGCTTTCGATTGTGACAATTAGACAAAGTATGTTTCTGACTTCGAAAGCATCTAAGAAAATTCCTTCATGCCTTAACGCCTTTCATCGGTTAACATTAACACACGAGCTACACATACGCAGGTTGAAAAATATTTTGGTTCCGCTCAAAAACGAACTTGAGGATTCCAAAGTTATTCTGCTAATAACTTTCCATAAGATGACAGTGAATATTTAAGGTTCAGCATATAAATGAGCATTATTTGACCTGTGTTATTGAAAATTTGAAATATCATTCAAATTGGAAATGGCAAGGGTTAGATTAGGTTAGAGTTCGGTAGAAGTCGATTCTAACAGCGATCTTACTTGGACAGTTCATAGCGCCGCCGATTTGTTGATATACCCCGGTTTTAAGCCTATTAAGTATAAGTTTATATGTAAAGGAGGCTAATATCTGTTTTATGGTTGGTAGAAGGTAAAATTGCCGAGGCGTTTCAACCTCAGTCTTCAAAGGCTGGACAAATGAAAGTGCAGGATATTTCCTACTTACTCTACTCCATGCAACTTTGACAACTAGTGTTCGAAATGGTTTGACAAGGGACTATATGAATGTGATAGGTGAATAAGTTTAAATTGAAGCTTGATATTTTAAGTTTCCCATGTTCTAAGTAGCTAATATTGCTCTAATCCCAAACTATGATTAATTTGTAATAACGAAATGTAAATAATAACGGGTGATCCAAGTAGAGGTACTTGGTAGAGGATAGTTAAGTACTAAGTTGAACTAAAATTGAACTCTTTCCATCCGAATTAAAACACCAAAACATCTTCAAATTTATTTTGGCTGACCAAGAATTAAGTTGGCAGCTGACACATCGTTCACGAGTATTTGGGCCTGCAGATGATTTACACAAAATTGGTGCATCGCGAGCTCACGTTGATTTAAAAATAACAATGGATTAAGAAGGCTATATGAAACTGTTCGTCGTAATCAACCTGAATATTAATGTTGATAAGTGACCATGTATTAAACGTGTCGCAATCGTTTGACTTTAGAGCCGAATATTCTCTTTCAAAGGATTAATCGTCTCCGGCTTATTTCCGTAGACAAGGGACTTCACATATGACCACAAAGTCAACGTTGAATCATACGATCTTAGGGGACCCCGCCAGAGACTCACGAAGCGAGATAATTAGCTCACCAAAAGTTTCCTTCAATAAATTTGTCGGGGTTGTAATATTTATTTTATTTATTTATAATAATTCATATAACAAAAAGAGTTTTATTATATAAATACATAAACACAGCACTGGCTACGAGGCCTTCAGCCGCCTTGTAATTATAACTAGGTGAAAAATTCTATTTGCTAAGGGTTAGTAAAGATGTAAGTTGCTTAAACATGTTTTAACAATTGTTTTTAAGAATCTATATACAATCATAACGTTTTTTTCTGAAGGCCGACTTAGTAGTTTTATGAGATCAATGTTGCCAGAGTTGTGGGCTGTTGAGTGAAGCATCGGACAGAGTGTGAGTAAGTGTTTGATAGAAGCGGTGTCATCGCAAAAGGGGCAAATGGATGGGCTTTTACCCGATAGTAAGTGGGCGTGTGTTATGATAGTGTGTCCAATCCTTAATCGAGTATATGTCTTCATTGCGCTAGTTGGAACTGTTGACGAGTAGATTATACGATTTCTGGCTGGGTTTATGACCGCGTAGTGATGTTTAAATGTTTTCCATTCGCTTGCGTTTTTTGATGCCTTTTGTGCTTAATAAGGTTAGAAATGTCTTGCTTGGTTGAGACGTAGTATGTTAAGACAGGAGTCCTGGCTACATTTTTCGCAGCGAGGTCTGCAAAGTGGTTGCCTGTAATACCAGCATGGCCAGGGGTCCACATTACTTGTATTTTCTGAGGGGCACCAATGACCGCGTCCCTGATAACTTCTATTATGGGATTGCGATTTGAAGGAGACGTTATTGCAGACATACACGATTTGCTGTCTGTACAGATGAGGAACTTTCCTTTAGTCTCTTTTTGCGTAATTAACTGCATGAAGGATAGCAGATCCTTCAGCGGTAAATACAGAGCTCGTTGAGGGAAGAAGTTAATTGCAAAGTGATTTCTCCTGTGACAGTGACAACTGATAACGAAGTGGAATCGATGGACTTGGACCCATCCGTAAACAATAACTTCCAGCCATTATTTGTGTAATTAGATTCCAGTTCAGCAAAGGTTTGTTGAAAGACTTCGTTTGGTGTGTTTTGCTTGGACAAAAACATAAGCTTATTCTGTAGGATTTTATCATTGATCAGACAGGGAGGATGTCGAGAGGGTGAATTTGCATGTTGCGTTACGTAAAATATTATTTTCTGCAGCGAAACTTAAGCATCTCGAAATAGCCGATTGTATTCTTGGAATTTTTCTTTTTTTCGTGGCATGCCTGATAGTTGTATTTAGTAATGGGTTGGTGTTCTCAGCCGTTTTCGCAAGAATTTGGAGCGAAGAATATATAATTTTATTTTGAATAGTTGGTAAACCAGATTGAGCCATTATCGTTTTTACTGGCGAGGTTGCAAAGGCCCAAAACTTCGCCGTATTGCGCTTTGGTATGGTGCATTTAAAAGGTTGATACTGCTTTTGGAGCAATTGCCATAGATGGGGAGCCCATAATCTATTTTTGAAGTTAGCAAAGCTCTGACAACATTGATTAGTGTGTTCGGATGAATAAATCCTGAAAACATTTACGCTCGGCCTGTTTCGCGGATATATTTTTACACAGTGGAATAAAACAACCTGCTTAGCGTGAAATACAAACCGTAAGAGAGAGGATATATTTATTCATTAATTCAACATAAACACATGAATGCGATGGAAACATGGACTCTAAAAAAAACTCTAAAAATCACAGATATAAACAAGCTAGAGTCCTTCGAGCTATGGCTTATTAGAAGAATCCTAAAAATTCCATGGACAGATCGAGTTACAAACAGTGAAGTTTTGAGAAGAGTGAACCGCAATAAAGAGTTGTTAAGGACTATAAAACAAAGAAAAGCAGCCTACCTAGGACATATTATGAGGCACTCTAAGTATGAGCTCCTACAAATAATTATCCAAGGAAAAATTGAAGGAAAACGGGGTATTGGCCGTAAACAACTTTCGTGGCTTCGAAACATTCGACAATGGACAGGAATCCAGAACATTGGCAACCTTATAGATGTGGCGAGAGATAGAGAGAAATATGCTGGGATAATTCAAAATCTGTGATATTTTTTATTTTTTTTTCTCTTTCAATATACAATACATAGTATATATTTAACATGTAAACAATACATTATTATATTAATATTAAGCTTATTAATATTGTACATATTATTAAATGTTATATGATCACAAATATTCGAATGCGAATTGGCAAATAAAGAAGAAGAAGAAACATATGATATTACAGAGTTGTATTTATTAGTACAAAGGGTCGGTCTTTCTTTACTTCAACAAAATTTATTGTAGTCTTGTTAGAACCACAGGTCGTACACATCAAAATCCACTAATTGAGACACAAAAACGGCATTATAGCGTCTCCCACTCTGCTCATAGAGTACATAATAATGACTTTTGGGTTATCAATACTCCAAATGCGACAATTTTTATACTCTCGCAACAAAGTTGCTAAGGAGAGTATTATGGTTTTCTTCACATAACGGTTGTTTGTAAGTCCTAAAACTAAAACAGTCAGATATAGGGTTATATATACCAAAGTGATCAGGGTGACGAGTAAAGTTGAAATTCGGATGTCTGTCTGTCAGTCCGCCCGTCTGTCCGTCCGTCTGTCCGTCCGTCCGTGCAAGTTGTAACTTGAGTAAAAATTGAGATATCATGATGAAACTTGGTACACGTATTCCTTGGTTCCATAAGAAGGTTAAGTTCGAAGATGGGCAAAATCGGTCAACTGCCACGCCCACAAAATGGTGGAAACCGAAAACCTATAAAGTGTCATAACTAAGCCATAAATAAAGATATTAAAGTGAAATTTGGCACAAAGGATCGCATTAGGGAGGGGCATACGTATTTTTTTTAGAAAAGTGGGCGTGGTCCCACCCCCTACTAAGTTTTTTGTATCTCGGAAACTACTATAGCTATGTCAACCAAGCACTACAGAGTCGTTTTCTTCAGGTATTTCCATATACATTTCAAAAATGGAAGAAATCGGATAATAACCACGCTCACCTCCCATACAAAGGTTATGTTGAAAATCACTAAAAGTGCTTTAACCGACTAACAAAACACGTCAGAAACACTAAATTTTACTGAAGAAATGGCAGAAGGAAGTTGCACCAAGGTTTTTTTTAAAAATTGAATATGGGCATGGCGTCGTCCACTTATAGACCAAAAACCATATCTCAGGAACTACTACACCGATTTCAATGAAATTCGGTATATAATATTTTCTTAACACCTTGATGACATATACGAAATATGGGTGAAATCGGTTCACAACCACGCCTTCTTCCAATATAACGCTATTTTGAATTCCATCTGATGCCTTCTCTGTATAATATACTATACATTAGGAACCCATGATGATAGCGGAATAAAATTTTACACAAATACGGTATTTGAAAAATATGTAAATGACGGATGATGAAATCTCGATTATCACTTTATCATGCGAGAGTATAAAATGTTCGGTGACACCCGAACTTAGCCCTTCCTTACTTGTCTTTATTATGACGTACCCATACAAACAAAAGTAAGCTTGAACGCTGAACAAAATTTTCTTGTGAAAATCGGGATCGGTGGCCATCGCGCTTTTTGGCTTCAATTTTTACACAAGTTGGGTTTTGGAAGCCCGCAAACCAAGATCCTCCCGCAAAATCTACCACAAAATACAGCTCCAATTGTTGCGTTCGGTGGCCTTATGAAGTGGCAACCCAAATTGACTATTATTCAAGTAACAGCTGTCAAAAGGACCAAGTCCGAAAGACGCATTCCTTCATTGAAAATCATACGTCTAAGAAAAAAACACGATAAATATATTCTCCGGGATACACTGATGGCCACTTTGGGGAATAAATAAATTAAACGAAGACTTCAAGGCTTCTCTAGAGATTAAATGAAGGAATGCATTAGATATTTAAGAAATTCACCGCACAAGCATAAATGTCACTAAATTTACGAAATATATATGTATGTGTATGCATATACTTGTACTATATGAGGAAGGAAATATGTGTAAGCTCTAGTGCACGAAGTTCCGCATGTGGAACGGACGAAGCTGTCGGCGTGCGATAAGCGAATCAAAGCAGTCGTGGCTTATTATGCTTATGGGCTCACAGTGCTCTAATATTATTATTCGTAACAGAGTATGTACTACGAATATACCGTTATGCAGTATATAATAGCAAGTGCATTTCCACACATCAATTACGCTGAATAATAAGACATACAAACATAGCACACACTTTCAGGAATACGTTTATTTCATTTAATGATAATTTCGTTGTCTGCAAAAATTAGGTTAGTAGTAGCTGCATGCACAGACTGTGCGCATAGATACCATGGATATTTTTTACCGGGACTTTTTGTTAGTAATTTGTCCAAGCCCAACTGCAAGTGCCTTTGGGATCGGTTTGAAAACATTTGTTAAATTTTGAGAATTATTACCGATAAAAATTATATAAATTTTAACATAGATTGTCCAATATTTTTTAAACTGGAGACTTCAAGAAAAGTCTTTTACAGATGTCATAGTATATAATAAATATTCCTTGCATCGACTAGGACGAACAATTATTACCATAATTGATATTTAAACCCCTGCACGATGCCTGGCCGAGCTTGTGGAAAATGGCTTGATGTTACTCGATCCGAAATGAAGCAAACTACGAGCTTTAAATTGGCACCAAATGACGGATAGATATTTTGAATATAGAAATCCGACGGCCAGTTGATAATGTTGACGTCTAAATAATAAGCTTTTGCAAGAACTGAAGTTCATTTTATGGGCTCTTGAAAAGTTCCAAGAAGATTTGACGACGCCTCTATATAAATTTCTCCTATGAACATCGTAAAGTTCCTTAAATTCGAACATTTCCATTACTCTATGTATCTTAGCTGCAAGACCTGGAGTCACAAAAAAGTGCTTCACCTTTTCCTCACTGTTTTTTTCTAACAGCAGTGAAACATTTTTGAACAAGCAAAGATCTTCGGTTTGAGATTGATGTTTTGAGTAGATGCTTAATTCGTGAGAACATATACATACACAAGGCAAATTTGCTATGCTTCCAGCATGTCTTCGAAATCATTCTTCTAATTTTTACTAACTCTAGAAATTGTAACACAATCTCCCTCCTTATTTGCTCCAGAAGATCCAGAGATCGCACTAGGAATAGAACTCTTATGCTAGATCTTACAGATCAGCAAAGCATCTACTCATAGCCAATACAAATTTGCTTAGGCGTATAATTTTTATTCCACTAGTTTGGAGAAGAGGATGAGGAGCTGTCTGAATTTGTGAGCTTTCACATGTTTGAGGCTTGATCTCGCAACGGATGGTCAATTAAGATGGAAGTGCTAGGTGTTTCCTCCTTGTCTTGTTCTGCAGCCGACGTTCTTTAGGATTCTCAACTTTATAAAAGGAACGCTGATAAGGCCATTTTCGACTTCCACGACTAGGGAGATACTAACCTTACTGAAGGCAAAGAGCTCACTTGACCTTACGAACGATCTTGGTCCAAAAGGATCTTCCGATAGCACATGAACCGATGGTAGACCAACGCTGGCCAAGTTTCATCGGCTAACCAGTAATAGAAAATACGAAGATTGGAGTATTTGCCATTCCACTAATAGCGCGGCTTGGGTTTCTTTCCTTGTCAGATCATTAGCTTTACAGTTACTTGCGACTCCGTTGTGGCCCGGAAGCCATACTAGTCTTATCAATAGTGATTCGATGGCAATGATAACGAAGTTAAGCATGCCTTAACCAATTCTCTACGCATGGTTAGTGAGCTCAGGGCTATTATTGTCTCGGTTGCAGCAGATTTTGGTTTGAAAAATACTGCAATAGTCAGGAAGTCTGATGCGGAAGTTGGTGGAGAGTTTCTGACAATATATCTCCCCACCAACATTCCCTTCAAGCTATAAACTATAGCACTAAATAATAATAAAGCATATAGTATTTAACTGAGCAGCCTGACGAGCTGATTCGATTTAGCCATGTCCGTATGTCTGTCCGTCTATCAATGTATAGCTTAACAAGTCTTTCAGTTTTTGAGATACTGACCTAAAATTTTGCACACGCCTTTTCTCATCAAACTGCTTGTTTGTCGGAACCGGCGATTTCGGACCACTATAACATATATGTAGCTGTCATACTAACCGTTCAAAATAAAGTTCTTGTAAGGTATCTTGCGTATTTGTGAAGCATATTATAACTTCTGTAATGATCAGTATGCATCTATTATCTCTGGAGTCTCGCTCTGCAATATGTCCGCTTTGATCTACAGTCGTACGGAGGGAAAGACGTGGATCACTTCGCAGTAATAATTGTAATGTAATTAATTAATCGCTTTGTACATATCACAAGCCCTCATTCTAAATATTAAACTTCAATTATCTTTTAGTCGTGTCATTACTTGTCAGCTGCCTGCAGAAAAACTCTGGTTGTTTTAAAAGTGTGTCAGCAACAAATAAGTACTTACATCTTGGCAGCTTGTACAAGTTGCACGGAAGCGCCTGCCGAACTCGACAACTGTGTAACGGCGCATTGATAGCAATGCTGCGTTTTTCTACTCACACACATAAATAATTTGTTGTTTTTCTTTTTGTTGTTGTACCGTATTTTTTTTCATAACGAGCACCTAGTTTTCCCGCTGTACAATGTAAGTGAGAGTGCTAAAGTATTTGACGTGGCACAAAAAACTTATTTTCCTTTTCAACTTTATTTTTCCCCTTTTTCCAGCGTTTTTGCCGGCGCGCCAAAGTTTGTCAACTGTCAACTGGCGCAAAATATTTTGCGCAGCAACGAAAGTGGAACAAAAAATTCATTAAAAGAAACACGATATTGCACCGTTATGTACCATCTTCACTTCACTGTAGTATTTATGTATTTTGAGTGTGCATGGAGTGTGTGTGTGTATAGATGCGCGAAGAACTTCAACAATTTTATCCATCCAATTAGACATTATAGAGGAAAGGTGCAACAAAGGCAGTTAGCAAGTTGATTTATCAGAAGAAAGAACTTAAAGAAAATATACGATAAAGCAAAAGCAAATATTTTAAAACTTAATACCCTAGTCAAGTTATAAAATACTTTGCCATTAATTGGTGCGATGGCTTAGCAGCGTAAGGAAGTTTAAAACGTCGTGTCTATTTGTGTGTTCCAGGAAAAATGGCAATTAAGGGGGTTTGGAAGATTCAACTCATTTCAGAGTCACTCTAATTATATGACTAAAAATTATTAAAAGATGTTCTCGAATTGCTAGTAAACTTTCTATACCATAAGTAAAAATGTATGTATTTATGAGTTTGGAAAGCTAGAATTCTACCTTCGTTAGATGATTGAAGGTCAATAAACATTTTCAATTCACTTTCGAGCATCCTTAAATTATTAATTCAATTGTTTATGTTATAAATTACGATTTTTTTAAGTTAAGGTAAGTTAAGCACTAACATGAAGAAATCACACGGATCAAAGGTATACAACTTAGGGTACTTATCGAACGATTTATGGTATATACATAGATATACATATTATTAACACAAATCGATTTCATGGTCAGTTTCCAGTATTTATATTTACAGTCTACCACACCTTCAAGAATTCGCTGTCTTAGTTAATTACGAAATGGACGAACACTTATGAACGGTTTCACAGTCCATACTTAAGTTGTGCCTAAATAAAATCTTAGCTAAATATTGTTGCAAACTGAGTGGTCGTTTGCGTTTCACAGTCAATGCTCAATTTCTATAAAATTTTATTATGATATATGGCAACGTTATGGGCAACATATGTTTTACAAATTTAAACAAGTAAGGAAGGGCTAAATTCGGGTGTCACCGAACATTTTATACTCTCGCACAATAAAGTGATAATCGAGATTTCATTATACGTCATTTACATATTTTTCAAATACCGTATTTTTGTAAAGTTTTATTCCGCTATCATCATTGGTTCCTAATGTATATACTCGTATTATTCAGAAGAGGCATCAGATGGAATTCAAAATAGCGCTATATTGGAAGAAGGCGTGGTTGTGAACCGATTTCACCCATATTTCGTACATGTTATCAGAGTGTTAAGAAAATATTATATACCGAATTTCATTGAAATCGGTCCAGTAGCTCCTGAGATATGGTTTTTGGTTCATAAGTGGGCGAGGCCACGCCCATTTTCAATTTTTTAAAAAAAGCCTGGGTGCAGCTTCATTCTGCAATTTCTTCCGTAAAATTTAGTGTTTCTGACGTTTTTTGTTAGTCGGTTAACGCACTTTTAGTGATTTTCAACATAACCTTTGTATGGGAGGTGGGCGTGGTTATTATCCGATTTCTTCCATTTTGAACTGTATATGGAAATGCCTGAAGAAACGACTCTGTAGAGTTTGGTTGACATAGCTATAGTAGTTTCCGAGATATGTACAAAAACTTAGTAGGGGGCGGGGCCACGCCCACTTTTCCAAAAAATTACGTCCAAATATGCCCCTCCCTAATGCGATCCTTTGTGCCAAATTTCACTTTAATATCTTTTATTTATGGCTTAGTTATGACACTTTATAGGTTTTCGGTTTCCGCCATTTTGTGGGCGTGGCAGTGGGCCGATTTTGCCCATCTTCGAACTTAACCTTCTTATGGAGCCAAGGAATACGTGTACCAAGTTTCATCATGATATCTCAATTTTTACTCAAGTTACAGCTTGCACGGACGGACGGACGACGGACGGACAGACAGACATCCGGATTTCACTCTACTCGTCACCCTGATCACTTTGGTATATATATAACCCTATATCTGACTCTTTTAGTTTTAGGACTTACAAACAACCGTTGTGTGAACAAAACTATAATACTCTCCTTAGCAACATTGTTGCGAGAGTATAAAAATTATAACAGACAATACATAAATTTGCGAGGAAAATTATATCAAAAATTGATGAAAACAACAAAAGAGCCCCAAATTTCATCACTAGCGAGTCGGAGCACCTATGGGAACTGAAGGAAGAGTACTAATCTTAACGAGAATAACAATCGTTTTGAAGTTGTTGAACTCAAAGTGACGATATCACGAAGCTTTACAAATGAAGAAGTGTTGTGAGCAATAGTGTTGCGTTGCTCTTCCTCCACGAGCTTTGTCAGATTGAGCTTGCGATATGACCATATACTTATTAAAGGAATTACACTTTGATCTTGTCTCCAACCTACAATATTCGTCAGATTTGACTGCCAGCGACCTTTTCCCCTTTCTCAGACTCGGAGGGTGACTCGCGGTAGAAAGATTTCACTAGGTTATGATGGAAAAAATATTATTTCGAAGGCTTCACAGCTTTACGCTATTGTCCGGTATCGCAATGTTGGAGTACCGTTGAAACCAGTGTGAATTTTTACTTCAAAAAACTAAAAAAAAAAGTCAAGCGAATATGCTATACAGTAGATTTTCCGCCATATAATTAGTATATGTGGGAACGTATATATGCACCATAATACTAAAAAATCGACACTGCGTTAGGAGCAGAGTAGAGAATAGACGAGTTGAAAGCAAAGTACAAGACAGGCAGATCAAGACCATAGCCCACAGCAGACATCATCTGGCAATAGCATGATTTGAAATAAGCAAACAACAGTAAGCAAGAGTTGCTTTTATTGCAGTAAAAACCTATAAATGTATATTGCTGGCTGTATGATATATAAAAGTTCTTTGATATTCATCTGGTTCATGTCTTTCCTTATGGTGGAATCGGAGGATAACTAAGCACTACTTGACATTAGTTGCCTAACTAAAGTGTCTGCTCGGGGCAAAATGAGAATAAGATTAAAATTTCTATTGAAAGACAATCATTTATATAAATTTCATTTCGCTAGATGGATTAGTTTTACGGTTATGCTGTCGATTTCCAGAGCTTGATTCAGAACACGAGTATTTGAGTAGCACAAAGAATTCCATGAGATCGCGAAATCGTGTCAAAATATGAAAGTGTATGCATAAATGAAGGGAATTTCTTCTTATACGACTATGAGCAAAAAATATTACGACTTTGTTCAAAATTTTAAAATTCATAATCTATGTCGTCCCTTGGCTCAATACACTTGTGCCAACGTTATTTTGAATTCCTGAAACAGTTCTTAAAAGTCAATTTCCGAATAGCCTTCCAATGTCTTCAATTGACACAAAATTATTAGGCTGCGGAACGATATTTGTTGAAAGATGGCGAAAAACTCACGAAGAATCAATGCATTATTATTTTAAGTGTTCTTGCTGGTAAAAATTGACTTAAGGTCGTAACTTTTATGGATACCATAAAAACATAAATAAAATGCTATATTTGCTATCAACTTCACCAGATTTACTTCATGCAAACTTTCTCCAATATTTGACATAACAACATAACGATCCCTTCAGCTAAGTACGTTTAATCGAAAATTCACTAAAGAAAGTTAATATGGGCCAGAGATTGATAGAAATTGGTGAGAGTACGAAATTGTTGTACTACTGTGCCCAAAAAATAAGGTGTGAATTTAAACTGCGCGCGTCGAAGGATTTGGAGAATTATTTTCTTTTTTAGGTTGGTAGTACTCTCAGTCACACTTATGTCAAATTTCATGTCAAAATATTCATTAGTGTTTGAGATACGTGTCATTTTGTGAGCTGCTAAAAGTGAGTTTTCGTTTTTTGCGATGTCGAAATTTGTTGAGCACAGAATTTGCATTAAATTTTGTTTACGGAAACAATTTTCTGCTGCGGATACGTTAAGGATGGTGCAGAAAGCCTTTGGTGATGAAGCTATGTCTAAAAAAAATGTTTGCATGTGGTATAGGGAGTTCCAAGCCGGCCGTGAACGTGTCGAAGACGAAAAGCGTCCAGGGCGACCATCAACCTCAACCGACGAAGCTCACGTTCAACAAATCAAAGATTTGGTGTTGAAAAACCGTCGATTAACAAGTAGATACCTTGCTGATGAAGTTGGCATATCGAAAGGCTCAGCCAATACCATTTTGAAGGATGTTTTGGGCCTCAAGCGCGTCAAATCTCGACTGGTACCGAAAACATTGAATTTTTTGGAAAAAAGGCGACGCGTTGAAGTGTGTGAAACGATGCTTTCCGACTACCAGGGTGTCATGAAACGCATTATAACTGGCGATGAGACTTGGATCTATGCTTACGACCCCTAAACAACCGATCAATCGAGTGAATATCGTGCCAAAAGAGAGCCGAGACCAAAAAAATCGCGCCAAAGTCGCTCAAAAATCAAGGTCATGTTGACTGTTTTCTTCGATTATCGTGGAGTTGTGCATTATGAATTCCTTCCAACCGGTCAAAAAGTCAACAAGGAATATTATTTGAACATTATGCGTCGTTTGCGTAACGCTATCTGCCTAAAAAGCCCGGAATTGTGGAAAGACAATTCTTGGTTTTTACTTCACGATAATGCACCATCCCATACTGCCCTCGTAATTCGTAATCATTTCGCCAAAAACTCAACCCATATCGTTCCGCAACCATCGTATTGACCTGATCTGGCGCCGTGCGACTTCTGGCTGTTCACCTAGCTAAAAAAAGACCGCTCCGGGGACACCGTTTTTATACGATAGAGGAGATTCAAGCCGCAGCGAAGACGGAACTGAAGGCCATCCCGGAAAGTGACTACAACCAGTGTTTCGTAGATTGGAAAATCCGTTGGCATAAGTGCATTTCATCGCGAGGGGATTACTTTGAAGGAGATGAAACTGATTTGGAAGAATAAATAAATAATTTTCAAAATAAATACAATGTCACCTTATTTTTTGGGCACAGTAGTATATTAAAAGCCTAGACAACATTTGATGGCATACAAATAAGCACGATTCAACATTTGATAACATTTTGTTAGAAGTGTTTAATGGTAGCAACAATCTGTAAACTCTAAACGTTGCTGATTACCCCTCCAGCTCAGAAAATATGTATTAATTAATGGTAGACTATTTACCGCTCACTAAGTGTTTTGCAAAATTAACATAAAACAGCTAAAAGCATTAAAATTTCAATCAACTAAATATTTTTTTAATTTTTTTTGTCGCTTTTTTTATGCCAAAATCGATTTCAGCTCAAACCGCACAATACTAACGATGTTTTCGAACGACCACAAGCACCACAAGCGGAAATCGTTTGCCAAAGCGTGCACGAGCGAGTGTAAACGGTTTCATTTGCCCTCTCGACGTGGCGTCACTTTGAGTGGCATTGTGGATTTACGGATTTTCGACAGCGCCGCGCAGCCACTTGTTCGCCCGTGTTCGAATTAAAAGCAATACGCCATACGAGTATGTGTGGCTATGTGGATGCCTACAGCGTGGATACTCGTTTTCGGATATGCGGTCATAATACACTTTTACACAAAATAATAATGCTTTGCGGTTTACGACAGCTGGGTGCTGCCATATTGTTGATTAAAGCTTTGATTACGCGCTAAATTCGTATGTACAAACGAACTCTAACATAGATCGGCACTTTCGCGATTGTTGAAGTGGCAGGAATTTAGGATGGCATAAAGTCTGTTTTAAAGAGAGCTATAGCTATATGTGTTGGAAATGACATAAGAGGAAATCGGTAGATAATAATTTGTAAAATCTGAATTGTTGATCTGACATCGTGTATCGATTCATTTCATTTTGTCCAGATCCTACTGTCCTGGTAAATTCATGAAGATCTGTCATCAGATCTCTAGCGGCACCTCGCAAAGAACTGTCCGCGAATTTATATTACTATCCGCAGATTGAACTTGAATTTACTGTCCTGTCAGATATCCTGAGGCAATTTTTATTAAAAATTAAACATTCTGTCACGCTGAAGCACTTGCAGAGCTCTTCCAATTTCAAACTCCTGTAGATGAGCTATTTCCGCTTAGTGAGTGTTATTACCCCAAATTGAATATTTGCTGCATACAAATGCCATCGATCTCTCACCGGCATATATTGTGACAAAAAAGTAGCCCGAAATTTTTATTTAAATTCCCCAGGTAAATGGTATTTCAAAAAAATGTTTTCTGCTAATTTGGTAGGACAATCTGGGACTATCTTCAATTACTATGCCAAATATGAGAACGATATGTTAACCACTCTGCAGTGCTTCACGATTTTTACAATGGATAAAAATATCGAATAAAGAATTTGTCTCCAATTTTGTATTTCTAACCAAATTTCGTGTGCGAAATCTTTGTGAGTGTTGGAAAAGGCTTACAGTGATTTAGTTTTATCAAAAACACAAGTCTACGAGTGGACAAAGCCTTCAAAGACGCTCGAGAGATCGTTGAAGTCCTGCCTTGTTCTGGAAAACCTTAAAAAAGGATATGGTGTTTGAAAATATTGAAAGATTTTGGTGAATATTTTGGGTATGAAACCCGTTCATGATCGGCTTGTCCCAAAAAAGCTAATTTTTTTCGAAAAGGGTTCCATAAACACGTCTCTTTGGACATGCTTGATCGTGCGAATTTCGATCGAAATTCGGTTTCGACTAGTTTGGACGCGAAATCGCATACCTTATATATTTTTATTTGCATTATACAAATCATTGGTTTTTATTATACCCGGTTTTCCTATAGGGATGATATGAGTTTTAAGAGTCGTTTCGGCTATTTTTAATATGCCATGATCTGTATATTTTTTCAATGTCTCCAGTAATATTTACACTTTGGTCATAGTAAGATATGTACAAGAACGAAGTTTAGAAATTATTCAATTTAATATCAAAATCATCGTTCTCCAATTGCAACTTTTCCTGCGCTTTTGCCATATTATGGTCGCAATAATTTTCCACCTGTGCTCGCCAATCTTCGAATTGTTGAAAATTTCGAGAGTACATTTTCTTTACAAAATATTCAAGTACCAATAAGATGAAGAAGATCTCGAAGGAATGAAAATATTGCTGCCGTTCGGGAGAGTGTTGCTGAAGACCGCAGTTTGCCGATTCCATGACTTTCTCAAGCATTAGGACTGTCTCAAACAGCAAGCTGGCGGATTTTGAGAAAGGATTTCGGCTTGTACTTGTATATATATGAAAATGTTTCAATTTAAGAACTGAAGCCATTGGACTACCGTAAACGTAGTGAATCTGCTGATTGTGCCTCAGATCACATTTTCAAGTTGATAACCATCTTTTCCGATGAAGCTAACTTTCATCTGAGTGATGCTGTAACTTAACAAAGCTATCGATTCCGGTACGAAGAAAATCCAGAAATTATTCTTGAAAAATCATAACATTCACCTAAATTGATAGTTTGGTATGGTTTTTGGTTTGGTGGAATCATCGGTCCGTACTACTCTCAAAATGAAGCTGGTCACACCGTTACTGTCAATGGAGAGCGGTATAGATCGACGATAATTAACTTTTTATGACGGAAAAGAAGAAGTTGATGGTTATAAATTCTGGTTCCAACACGATGGGCCTACGTGCCACATAGCAAAAGTTTGGAAGTTCGATTTTTCAAAAAAATTGCGACACTGAATGGCCTGTAAGAAGTTGTTATTTATGTCATTAGACTACTAGTTGTGGGGTTATTCAAAGTCATGGGTTTCTAGGAATAAGGCAAACTCTTTTCAAGCTTTAGAAAACAATATCGGACTTGGTATTCATGACATACGACTTGATTTAGTGTAAAGAGTACTTGCAAATTAGGTTCATCGATTTTGTTTTTAATAAAGTAGTAGGGAAGGACATTTGAGTGATGTTATAAGACAATTTTATCGATTATTCTTCACATTAAATAAAAAAATTTAATTTCTTTAACAATTAGGGTGATGCTTGTTGAAAGAAAATCTTTTTAGTCTTATTGAAAAACTCGGTACATTATAACTTGTAACAAGCTTTTCGCTTTTGGCAAGCCAGCTTTAGGTTTCAGGTACAAGTTCAACGTTAGTGCAGGGTTGATATCGTTGTCGATCTTTTTACATAACTCGGGCTAGATTAGCAATACGATCTGGAGAGAACAGCTAAACACAACTCTTTTCTAGTATATAGTAAGTAAATTACAGTACTAGAGGTGAAATCGTTGTATTCACCGATGGATCTAAACAGAAATACCAGCTGGCTATTTCTCTAGCAAACAAAGAGGGTTTTCAATCTAATCAGCGTTAGCACGTAGTCTTACTCTAAAATTTTGTCTTTTTTATTACTTCTTTATTAACGGAAATTCCATCGAATGTGTAAAACCTCATTGAGAATGCGCAAAGGACACTAAATCTTCCGAAGAACTTTTCTCTCGAAAACTCGTAAAGTCGACTCATCAGGTGTTGTCATCTTCCATGCCTCTGCATCATATGGCAGGACGACAATAATGAAGGGCCTATAGAGCTTGGTCTTTGTTCGACGAGAGAGGTCTTTACTTTTCAATTGCCTACTCAGTCCGAAGTAGTACTTGTTGGCGACAGTTATTCTGCGTTGGTGTTAGACTCTGATGCTGTTGTTGGTGTTAATCCTGGTTCGAAGATAGACGAAATTATTCAGAATTCAAAGTTATGACTGTGTACTGTGACAGTCGCGAGTGCGACAACTGTTTGTTTGATGACAGGAGATATTTCGTCTTGCCCTCGTTCACTACCGGCCACATTCGCTTCGCTTCCTTATCCTGTCTAGAGAAAGCAAAACTAACGGCGTGGTTGTTAAGGCCAATGTTATCAATATCATCGGCATACGCCAGCTGATGTACATTCTTATGAAAGATTGTACCTGCGTGATTAGGCTCTGCAGCTCGAATTATTATTTCCAGGAGTGGATTAAAGAAGTGGCACGATAGGGAGTCGCCTTTTTTCAAGCGTCGTTTGATATCAAACGGTCCGACTTTTTTAACACGGTTATATAAAATCGGCATTATGCAGGGTGCGCGGAAAATGATGAGCCGCTTGAATCTTATTTTTGCGAATATCCAATTTTTAGCCGGCCGAGACGAGATATCTTCTACGACAACCAATGTTTCAATTAAAAAAAAAATAAATTTGAAAAAAACAAAGGATAAACTTAGACAGATATTTCAAAAAAACAAGTAAGGAAGGGCTAGGTTCGGGTGTCACCGAACATTTTATACTCTCGCATGGTAAAGTGATAATCGAGATTTCATAATACGTCATTTACATATTTTTGAAATGCCGTATTTTTGTAAAGTTGTATTCCGCTATCATCATTGGTTCCTAATGTTTATACTCGTATTATACAGAGAAGGCATCAGATGGAATTCAAAATAGCTTTATATTGGAAGAAGGCGTGGTTGCGAACCGATTTCACCCATATTTCGTACATGTCATCAGGGTGTTAAGGAAATATTATATACCGAATTTCATTGAAATCGGTCTAGTAGTTCCTGAGATATGGTTTTTGGTCCATAAGTGGGCGAGGCCACGCCCATTTTCAATTTTTAAAACAAGGCTGGGTGCAGCTTCCTTCTGCCATTTCTTCCGTAAAATTAAGTGTTTCTGACGTTTTTTGTTAGTCGGTTAACGCACTTTTAGTGATTTTCAACATAAACTTTGTATGGGAGGTGGGCGTGGTTATTATCCGATTTCTTCCATTTTTGAACTGTATATGGAAATGCCTGCAGAAAACTACTCTGTAGAATTTGGTTGACATAGCTATAGTAGTTTCCGAGATAAGTACAAAAAACTTAGTAGGGGCGGGACCACGCCCACTTTTCCAAAAAAATTACGTCCAAATATGCCCCTCCCTAATGCGATCCTTTGTGCCAAATTTCACTTTAATATCTTTATTTATGGCTTAGTTATGACACTTTATAGGTTTTCGGTTTCCGCCATTTTGTGGGCGTGGCAGTGGGCCGATTTTGCCCATCTTCGAACTTTACCTTCTTATGGAGCCAAGGAATACGTGTACCAAGTTTCATCATGATATCTCAATTTTTACTCAAGTTACAGCTTGCACGGACGGACGGACGGACAGACGAACGGACGGACAGACAGACATCCGGATTTGGACTCTACTCGTCGCCCTGATCACTTTGGTATATATAACCCTATATCTGACTCTTTTAGTTTTAGGACTTACAAACAACCGTTATCTGAACAAAACTATAATACTCTCGTTAGCAACATTGTTGCGAGAGTATAAAAACAGGCTGGTTAAATGCGGCTTAGTTACACTCGTGGCCACGCAAAACTTACCACTATACTTTCTACAATTTTTTCTTGGACTTTTTTTTTCGTTCGGGATTTTCTTAAATTTTTTTTTTTGTTTACAAAGGAAACTTAATTATATTATATAATTATAATTATAGTTTTTAATTTATTACTTTTAATGAGTAAAACACAAATTAGTTTTTCTGTGCTTATACAAAATTATTTTTGTATTTGTTTTTTATTTTATTGTTTTTAAAGTGATACACCGATTAAACTGCGTGTTTCAATTAAAAAAAAAATAATAAAAATATTAATTTCAATTATTAAAAAAAAAAATAAATAAAAAAATATAATTTTTTTATCGCATGACAGTCTCTTACATTTCGAGCTCAAATTGTAAAGCTCACTATCTTTCAATTGAATTATCTATAGGTGAATATATTTTGTTTTTAATTTTTAATATTTTTGATTAATAACATGTCAATAACTTATTTCTAAATAAAAAAATTCTATACCGTAAAAAGTACCGCTATAAAGTGTAGTCAAATATGCACAATACTTGTAAATTTTGAATGGTAAGGTTTGCATGGCCACGAGTGTGGGTTTCACGTGGACATATATAGGGATCTGATTATGGCTTAATATGCAAATAATTTTCTTATTATGGCATGATACTGGTGCTGAAGGTCTGCTTGACTCCAGACATTCGACATTCGATAATATTGTTCTTGACTAAAATCCCCGAAAGTTGATGTGTAATTTCAGCTGAACTTTGTAGATAGAAAATACTCACCACTCTACACGAATTACAAAAGATATTTGAATATTCTTCAAATCGTAATTTATTCGGATTCATTACATGCAATAATGATTTAATTTCTTATTGTTTCTTGTGTTACATAATTAAATATATTTAAATCGTTTTCAACGTAAAAGTTTTCACTACTCTTCTCTTCAATACCTTGTCGCCTATAAATACAGAGTAAATAATCTTAATTATATATCATTATAGGTATTTATGTAATGCAAGAAGTTCATTGCATTAAAATATTTCAATTACATGCACTCATACATACCAACTGGTTCATATACATATACGAGTACTTCTTAGTTTAAATTTCGTATAATTTTCACTTTTGCCTACTTTGAAGTAATAATATACAGTTACAATTACAATTACAATTATTGTTTATATGCAAAACTACATTTACATTACGGAAACTTACTTATCTGCTCTCTATGATATTCATATACAGTTATAATTAGGTCAAGATACAATGCCGATAAATGCAAGTCTATTAGTTTATTCGCTATTTTTTTAAATTTTTTTTAATATATTAACCTCAATTTTTTCCATTATACGATTTTGTATTTGTTATTGGTTTTGCTGCTTTTTTGCTCGTCATCTGTGTAAACTTATTGTTTTTTAATTGCTCTCCCTCGCCCTTTCTCTCTCTCTCTCTCTCGCATTTTTTGAAATGTACTTAAAATGCCTGGCGTGTCACTGATTATTACAGTTATTACAGCAGTTCATTAAAAATAATTAAATTTCTTGTTTTTATTGTTGTAAATGAATGAAAATTTCGTAATTAAATGTTTGTGCTTTTTTACGCTTTCGTTTTTTGCGCGAGCTTTCATCGTTTTGGTGGCAATTTTTTCAGCCATCAAATGCGGTCTTCATTTCAATGTTTTTATTGCAGTTTTTACCGCTAGCCAAATAACCGTTCGTTGCGCATTTATTGCCAGCGCAAATTGTTTATTTATTTAATTTTCATTAAAATATTTTTTTCACGCTTTAAAAACAACTCTGAGAATTGGCTGTGGGTGTGTGTGTGTAACGTAACGGCAGATTATTCCCCTAACAACTGCATTGGTCAGACAAATCCGATTTGTGGCTTATACTCAGGGTAGATTTCTCTGCAAAAGAGAAATTCTCAATTCTAAGGAAAAGAAGAACGATACTGCATGGTTCCTCATAGTCTCACGTGGTGTTTAAAATATTTATGATGTGGTGTTTCAGAAAAAGAGTCATAGTTCAAAGTAAAACCGGTAATTCTGCGGTAACTAATCCGTTTGCAGATCTAAGCCAAAGAGAAAAGAGTTGCAAAAGAAAATTTGAAAGTCTACTGGAGAGCAAAGTGGATATCGATTGGCCGTGAAGAGGTAGGGTCTAGTCTATACGTATAATGTGGTTGCTGAAGCGATGGTGACTTGGAACGAAGAAAGATATTACAATACTTGGGAAGATAACTTTTTAGTATCTCCGACCACAACAAAAAATACTGAAGGTTTATGATTTGGAAGTGGAATGACGACAGGTCCAAATTGGAAATTTGGTGTAGTAGAGATTTCTGTGTAAAGAGCTATTTTCATTTGCTAGGAGATACTTCTGATGTTACTCTCCTATCCTTCGGAGGCTCTTTACTTCAACCAGAGTACAGGGTGAAGAACTTGGCTTATACTGCTGTAGAGTAGCAATTCGAAAGACGTGAAGTGGAAATAGCTGGTAAGTGCTTTGCGGGAATATAGGAATATGAGGGGCCTAAGGCAGGGGCTATGTCGATTGCATTCCTTATAATCTGGAACGCTGCATCTCAGAATCTTGTCCTGGCGGTTCTTTCTCTGCTCACATGTCGAGGAAAGAACCATTGGAGAACATGCGCAGTTAGTTGTTCCACGTATGGATCGAATTTAAGATGGAGGGTAGAAGGTGGAGTCTTCTGACGTGAGCCCTCCATCAACTTTAGTTTTAGTAGCGTTTTTTTAGCGGATTTGGTTGCCATCAAGGAAGCAGTATATATACATTTTCGAAATGGAGGTTTTCGGACATTTAGGCATTCACCCCGATAGCCGAGCGACTATACTGGCTTCGACCTCGCTGACTGTGCGTTTGACCTCCTTACCAACAAAATCAAGCTTCCTCCGTATAAGACTTGCTTGGGTGCACAATGAGCTTGCTAAGGATTCACCATTTCCCCACTTTCATCCAATTGGAAGCGAGTCGGTTTTCCGATGTCGTCTTGAGTTCTAGCGTTGTACCAATACAACTTTGATATCCTTCTACCCCAAAGTGAACCGTAAGAGGTACTCTAAAGTACTTGCTTTTAACATAAAGAACCCGGTCACAATTCTATATATTTTCAAAATATTTTGTTGGACGCCCTTTGCCAAAGCTGTAAGGAAGAAGGCGGGATAGAATTATTTTGTAACTTTCTCCTCTATTGTCTGGCTTTTAGCAGACTGAGACTGACATATCTCGGCGAATCTAGCGAAGTGGCTGGGATTGATACTAACCGCCTTAACAAACTTGTGATAACTAAAACCGCTTCGCCGATCTATGAGGATTTGGTGATCCATTTTTAGGAGCTTATGGGTAACACAAAAGATGAAAACTATCCAAGTCAGATCTATCGATTAGGAACAACCCTACGAACTAATCTAACTTAACGTAAGCCCGCTTAGCATAAAAGCAAGTTTCTTCAATGTTTTTCGGGAATCCAAAGAAGACGTTTTCTGAGAGTGTCGAAAGACAACTGTTTGTCGTCTATTTCGATCTCAAAATTATTGTGCTTTTTGAGCAGAAGGTTGGCTACTAATATTAATTTTGCAATATATTTATTTTCCAACAGAAAAACAAGAGGCGATCTCAGCGGGCCCGCAAGAAGAAGTAGTGAGACGGTCCGATTGCGGGGTAGAGAGTATTTCTGCAGATGCAATCTTCATTTGACTGGTAAGATAATTACCTAATATCTACCAAATACCGCAATTACAGCTTTCTTTTCTACATTTTATGAAGTTATATTTAGGATATCGACTTAAAAACGAAGAGAAAAGATCTAAGATAGTACCAAAGAACCCAATATATGATTTTTATTTTCTAAGATTATTTCAAGAAAAATATTATTGACATTATTAAAAAAACGTTTGCGGCGTTAAACATAACATTGAACATAAATCAGTCAAAAGTAAGTAAAAAAAAACCGATAACTTCTGTAAGAATTCAAAAAGACTGTAGAAAATGTCTAGAGCAAGGAAGCAAGGAAACCATGGAGGCTCTCTTGTGCACTTGTCTCGCATTGGCAAGACTACACTGTAAGCATCTGGGATCCCCACGGTATGATAGACTGGAAGAGGTATCGATAGTGAGGCCACAGATTCTGCTTAAATTCGCGTCAAGCACAAAAATCCAAAGGATAACTGCTCCACATGGATCTAGTAACTGAACTCCATCTGGTGTCGATATCCTCGTAAGGTGCCTTAAAATTCAATACACGCTTATACATACGGCGGCTGTTAGACTATTCCCCAGCTTGGGGAGGCCAGTTAAGGATCTGAATTCAGACAACCGAAAATGCTGTTCCGAATTTGCACACCTTTTTAACGAGAAAAAAGCACTACATTCTTGAACTACTCATCCAGAACCGAGTTGCTTAGGTTGAAATTATTTATCAGCCCATAACAACTCAAAAACTTCTTAATCGTTTAACCAATATTTAGTCCCCAGTTGTTTAGTTAAAGAAGTAAAATTCTTTGGTATATTTAAAGGAGACATATCAGAGTTTATTATTATAATATACACATTTTAAAATAGTAGGAGATGTGAAAGTAATATGCTTTCGATTGAGTACGTATTAAAAAAAAAATTTAAAACTAAAAAGTTGTTGAAATTATTTGAATAAACTTTAAAATTCCCAGTTTAAATTGAAAAGTGTGGCGCATTAAGTGATAACACATTTAATTAACTTGCCGACCCAATAAGCATAATTTCCGCATATCGAATATGTCGCGAACAGCGCTATAAATGTTTAACAAAGCTGGAAATGAGGCAACGCTGCACCAAAAATTGGAAACCAGTTATTGAAAGCAAATATTTATTAAATAAATATTTGACAATTTTAGCAGAAATATTCATAATTTACGAAATGCATGCCAATAACCTGAAATCAAAATCACATAGTGACAAATATAATTAATTTATCGCCTTAAATAAATAAAATATGGAGGCTTGCCTTACCAAAAACCAATTGAAGCTTACCACATGCAAATATGGAAGTGATATATGCAGCTCTTTCGTGCTTTTGAATAATTCTGCAAATTATAATCTTTTTAAATTAAACAATTAATTAAAATGGCAAAGCAACAACAAATTTCGAAAATTCGAAATTGATGAAAATGAAATTAGAATAGTTATTGCTGGCATATCCAACGGTGGTTAGGGATTTTCCGCGCTTAGCATGCTTTTCGGCGTCACCTGCGAATCAGTTTTTGTGTGGAAAAGCTTTGTGTATTAAGCAACTAATGCAAACAAAGTGATTATATGCGTTGAACAAAAAAAGCAGATTTCATAATTTAAAGGCAATAAATCAGTGCGCTAAAATGCGAGGCAAATAAATTAAATCTTGTTGTTGTTGTTGTGAAAATAGTTTATCTACTTTTGATTACTTTTAATTAAGTTGTTGAAGTGATTAACAGCGAGCCGCCGCATTTGCGCCGTGGCGTATACGCAACTTTTTTGCACTGCCACAGGCGAGCGCATACTATGCCGCGTACATATGTGCATATCGTCACCTAAAATGCAAAATAACGTAACATCACTTTTTATAAGTTTGCTAGCGAAGGAAAAACGATATAACAGAAACCACGCATATTGAAACAAAATTTGTGTTTTGGTTATAAAATGGTTATATACCGGATATATTGGGCAGCGGAAGCTTAAACGTTTATGCTACATGTAAGCAATAAAAAATTCAATTTTGAATATTTGATGATACGCTGTTTTGCATTTTAAGTAACGATATATGTTTAAATATGCAAATATGCTCACACACACACTCACACTAATGTTTGTCCAAAGGCCTGTGTGCAAATGGAAAAGCGCATTTATGCATATTTTTTAATAAATTATTTCACATGCATTTTTGTCTGTTTGTATCAACGCTTTGCAATTGGCGTGTATTGCCAGCTATGAATGCGCAATTTCAGCATTTGTTACATAATGAATTCGCTGCACTTTCGCTGCATAATTTAAACATTTCAAATAAAGCAATAAATCGTGTGTGTTTGTAATTTGTTTATAATTTTTTCTATGTGTTTGTTGTTTGCTATGAATTACGGTTATAAGCCTAGTTTATTTAACGTTACTTCTCATGAAATTAAATTATTTGTCTGTACTCAGTTTCAATCGTTTATTATATATATACTTAAATATATGCAAATATACTTTCATATGATTTTTTGTTGTAATTTTCACCTAGTTCTCCAGTTGCCAGTGTTTCATTATCGTCTTAGTAGTAATTAATTATTGATACAATACTGCTTCAAATATAAATAAACGGTATAATTTGCTTTATATCGCATATAAGTACCGCTAAATATGTATACATTTATCCTATACATGCATATCAGTTGATATACTAACACTTATCTGCAAAGATTTCTATAGTCGGTAGCCTCATTATGCTTTGCGCTTCACCATTCTGCAATGAAGTGACGCCAAATAATAATTTATGCAAGCTCGAAACTCGAAACTCAAAAATAAATATTGAATTTTAAATTTTATCATACAGTTATTGAAAGCTTTCTATTGGCTTTTTCTAGTTGTGAGTTTCTGACTTTCGACTTAGCACTAAATTTGTGTTTCATTTATTTCATATTTTCAGCTCTTTTCTGAATGTGTTGGTGTGCAGGTTTTTATATATGTATGTGTGTATGGAAGGACTATGGTCTATGCAGTTTCTATTTGACTAAGCTTATGAATATGTTCGTGGAACGGTGTGGATATCTGTGTACGTTTGACGTTGTTATTTCTTTGGAAGTTTGATTTGTTGCAGGATATGCCTAGGCGTTGCATTTTACATCGACCGAATGTTGGCGATCCAGTGGCTGCAAAAAGAGAATTAAATAAAAATGGAATTTGAGAATTGATGGCATAAAGCATGTTTGTGAAAAAAAATGTTGTCTGGAAATACTGATGTGTAAATTACCAATTTTCATAAAATCAAATGTCAAGGACTCAGTCAGGTTTTCCCAATCACAAGGTATTTTTTTTTTTGGAGTTTAAGCTGAGATTTGATGTGAGATTGTATCATTTGAATCCTAGTCTCATGGGACGAATTCGGCTACAACGACGGCTGAGTGTCCCACAACTCTTTATCTTTGCCAAATGGAATCATTTTTACATCATGAATAGGGTATATTAACCTTGTCATTAAATTTGTAATGTTCACAAGGAAATCACATAAAAATATACGTAAAAGATCAGAGTGATGAGCTAAGTTGATTTGTGAATTTGTCCATTTGTCTGTATATATGTATGCGTCCACCTTTCTTCGCCAGGAAGACGATACAGATCACAACTTGTGAGTTCTAGCTTTCAGCTGATGGGCCAGTCCGTGCTTTCTATGGAGCAAGTTCGCCCGGAGAAGTCCAATATATATACCGATCACGAGTCTAAGTCACATATTCTTCTCCACACTTGCATACTCTGTGGTATTTGTATATTATTTTCTGATTGAATTATATTAATTCAAATGTCTTTTGAAAACCGGACTACCCGTCCAAATATAATACTAATATTATCAGAATGTCATGTTTTCTCAAGATATCTAAACTTTTGCTGAAGTTATCGTTCGAATAAGCATGTAAACAGATACGAGGGCTGCTATATATATTCTGGCCTAGGGCAACACTAAGTGTTGCCAGGTGCAATCTGATATTTCCACTGGAAAGTTTGACATTTTTTAGCATAACATCACTCAGAACGTTTTGTCATTTAATCGTGACTTGTTTTATTTACAGGGAATTAAAAAATTCATCTCGGCCAAAAAATGGAATTAACTCGTGAACATTTTCGTGCGATCATTTTTCACAACTTTCGATGTGGATTATCACGACAAGAGTGCATCGATGAACTAAAATCTTTGTATGGCTATGAAGCACCATCCTACAGCACTGTGAAAAACTGATACAACGAATTCAATCGTGGCCGACGCTCGCTCAAACACGAATTCCGTGAAGGTCGTCCAAAAACAGCCGTTGTGCCAGAAAACATCGATGCCGTACGTGAACTCATAATGCAAGACCGTCATGTAACATACCTTTAGATAGAGGCATGCCTATGCATTTCTCCCACCAGCATACATTCGATATTGCATGAACACCTCGTCGTAAAAAAGGTTTGTTCTCGTTGGATCCCGGACAATTTGACAATCGCTCAAAAAAAGGCTCGTGTGGATTGGTGTAAAGAAATGCTGAAAAAATATGATCGCGGTGCTTCAAAAGACGTTTATAAGATCGTCACAGGTGACGAATCATGGATCTATGCGTATGAGCCCGAAACAAAACAGCAATCGACAACAAAAAAACATTTTCATCATGATATCTCAATTTTTACTCAAGTTACAGCTTGCACGGACGGACGGACAGACAGACATCCAGATTTCGACTCTACTCGTCACCCTGATCACTTTGGTATATATAACCCTATATCTGACTCTTTTAGTTTTAGGACTTACAAACAACCGTTATGTGAACAAAACTATAATACTCTCCTTAGAAACATTGTTGCGAGAGTATAGAAACTGAGGGACTAGTTCGTATATATACAGACAGATAGGCGGACAGACAGATGGACACGGCTAAATCGACTCAGCTCGACATACTGATCATTTATATATGTATATACTTTATAGGGTCTCCGACGATTCCTTCTGGGTGTTACAAACTTCGTGACAAACTTAATATACCCTGTTCAGGGTATTAATTCTGTATCCTCCCATTTTAATTAAAATGTCGAATATTCTCCTGACAGATTCTTGGAAAAAAGAAATTTTAGTACAGTAGTTAAGTAACATTTTCAGAATAATATTCATTTCATATTTCAAACCATCACATTCCTCAATATGTATGTATATTAATTTTCTTATTTCTTAACCTATCTCGTCTTCAGCGAAACTTTTTGAAAGGGCGCTACTTGTCTTAAAAACTGTACTGCACTGTGCATATATTTCATATTTTCCACAAGAAATGTTCTTTTGATAAAGTAGTTAGGTTAATTAGTTAGGTTGGTTAGCGTTTGAGCCTCTTAGAAGTTTGTTGAGGCGGCTAATATCATTTATAGATTGAAAATTCCCTCCTTCTTCCAAATAATTTTAACAGCTTACGTCCACCATATTACTTTAATACTCTTGCAACCAGTTGCTACAGAGTATTACAGTTTTGTTCAGCTAACGGTTGTACGTATTATCTAAAACTAATCGACATAGATATAGGGTTATGTATATGCACAAGGTGCGTTCCAAAGTAAACAAGACTTTTGAATCTAGCGCCCCTGGTGGCGCCTG
This sequence comes from Bactrocera tryoni, assembly GCF_016617805.1. Lineage (NCBI taxonomy): Eukaryota > Metazoa > Arthropoda > Insecta > Diptera > Tephritidae > Bactrocera > Bactrocera tryoni. Next base: position 38,915,312 of record NC_052501.1, read on the forward strand.
ATGATTTAGAATCCGCTCTCTTTATCGATTGTTCAGTGAGAATTTCATGACATTTCATCATGACATTGGAAGTGGAGTTATTGCGTTTTAAGTGTCAGTATGTATGTGTTATCGTTGCGAAAATGAGCTTCGAACAAAGAGCCAACATTAAATTTTGTTTTAAAATTGATAAAACTTTTACCGAAACGTTTCAATTGATGAAACAAATTTATGGCAATGATTGGCTTCCCGTATCAGAATGCACGAGTGGTTTCAATGTTTTCAAAGTGGTGGTGAGAACATAAATGATAATCAATATGTGGGCCAATCAAAATCCGTGATCACCAGAAATTCCATTGAAACTGTGCGTGAATTCATAAAAATCAGCCGAAATCATCATTGAAATTCGCGGAAATGGAATTAGACATATCCAAAACATCGACTTACGGCATTTTGGCCGAACATTTGGGCTTACGAAAGGTGTGTGCAAGATTTGTTCCGCACAAATTGGCACAAATTGTATATAAATGATCAGGATAAGCAGCGTCTATGTTATTAAAGAAAAAAAAAAGGTTTTCTTTTGATCCATATGTGGCTTTTGACAACACAAATGACCAGCTTATCACAGCTATTCAAATGAGATGATAATCTGTTAGATGCTATACCATAAAGAAACTTTAAAATTAAATTGGATAATTTATTTTCATTCTATGATTCTCCGTATCTGTGTGTAAGCTGAGACCTATGTACACAGACTGACTTCATTTAATGCATTCAATTGATCTCTTTGCTCACTTGGGAGAAAAAAGCCTTTTATTTTTCCAATATTTGCTGAATATTAAACATCGGCTTAATCGCAGACTTTCTCAACTGTGGAACAATCACACAATGTGAAAGTTTAAATTATTTTCTGATATCTGAATCATTGATCTTTGTCACTTTTTGATTATTTTTACTCGTACTGAACAATATACAATATGTTTTGCTAAATTATTCAACTGTTTGCCGCCAGAGGGCACACAACTCCCTATGATTTACAAACTCATCTATTTTGTGGCCTAACCTCTTTCCTTAATTATGCCGTGCACACAATTTATGGTTATCAAATGCAATATGAAATCACATAAGAATATTAAACGAACACACTCCTTCACACGAGCTGCGCCACGCAGGCACACACATGTATGGCGGTGCGGTTGGCGGGCGGTCACAGTGCAGTTAGTTAACGTCGAGTCGGTAATTTTCGAAATCAACAAAGCGTGAAAGCATAAAATCACACAGCATCCCGCCAAATGCAAGCAGAAAGCGGAAAAAGAAAATAAATACAGAAACTAGGAGAGCCGTTATAAATAAATATCGCATATAAATGTGTGCTGCTGCATATAGAAAGGAATTAGCAGTGTGCAGTGAAGCTCCTCTCGCTAGTTGTATGGATGCAGTTGCATAATGGATACGCATCCCAAGCGACAACTATGATACTCGCATACAGTTGTGTTGGAAATAATGGCATTAGGTCTATAAGAAAAAGCTTCGCAGACTTGTTGACATAATGATATTGGAAATGACCAGAGTTTATATTTTATACTAACTCTAAAGACATTTTCATTAACGCTTTTCGAAAGTTCCAAGAAGGAGCATAAGAATTTCAAGAATTTCTTCCGAAAGATAGTGTCCTAGTAGAAAGGTTTAAAGAAGATTACAGTTGCTTCCGTACTATTCTAATAACTTGATAGAAATCCTCTCGGAGAACTCGGGCAGATCGCGGCATACATGACCCATCATGAAGAGGAGATAAATTGTGGCCAGAGGACAAAAACCACTATTTTGGTTCGGATGCAAGCTCGAGACAGTCTGTCTGAAGAAGCTTAGAAACAAGTTAATTTCTAACAGATTGTAATTTGCAATTTTCTGATTGCAGGCTGAAGAAAAATTGCGCTCTTCATCTAAAAATTGAGAGTTTTAATAACGACATTTTCTCTTCGATTTGTGAACTTTAGAAATACCTCATGGCACTCAAGATAAGCCCATTCGAAAGCTTCTTGTATGGGCCATGAATTTGTTCAAAGTATTCAAGTCCTTGGGACCTGATAACGTTAAATCTGGGAAACTTCAGCGAACAGTTGTCGTATAGTCTTCTTCGTCTTTAACTGTATTAGATTAGATCATGTTTCCAAAGCTTGGAGCCAAGTGAAGGCGACGTTTAACCTAAAAGCAGTTTGATTCTCGTCTGGTCTTTTAGCGTATGGAATTATAATTGTTAACACCTCACTTATGATTAGGTAACACCTCACTTATGATCTTTTTGCGGCGGAACTGTTAGGTGTATTTCGGAAAGTATGGTGTTTTCTTTATTGTTTGTTGAATAGTAATGGATGATCTATTAAAAAACTGGAAGGACAAGGCTGTAGGTCTTTAAAGGACAAAGCTGTCGGTCTGTAATAACGACAATGCTTTTATGACAAATATATAATTCGTAGATATCGTCTATGAGCTAATCCAAGACTATCACAACTTAGACTTTGAGCTCAGGTTGAAGCATCTCGGTAGTCATACCTTCTGCGAAGTAGCCGAATCGACTGGAAGTCACATTTATGCTAGCCACCTGTACAAATTTGTGACAGTCTCCAGCTCTTTGTTGATATGAGACGGTCTTTTCAATCCATACCTAAGACTTTTTGAAACCACAACTGACTGGCATTGTTAACTGTTCAAGTGGAATCCTATGTGTCTCTCATTACCTAACTTGCTAACTTAACCTCGCCTTGTGTCACCAGCCTTTTGCCTTGTTCTTAACTTGTATATCTCAGTTTCGATCAGAGTGCATAATTTTTAACCAGGACTATATACATATATGTATATAGATATATATTTATAAATTTGTCGTGCATAATGTTTAATAATTTAAGCATCTGTTGGTGCAGAAAGTAAAATGGCGCCTATAGTATATAATATTCGTATACTCGTACTAGAGCTGGTTGCTCTGGTTGTTTAGAGCTAATACCTTACCCCACAGCGTGGGTGGAATGTCAATAAATCACGTGGTCTGATATTATAAGCAATTTACCTTTTAACTTTCAGCGACATCGGTGGCTCTAGTTGATGAACTGCGAGCGCAATGCATCATTATTACTCTTATTACTGTTGCCACCTGGAGTGATGCTTTAGTTTTACCGTTTTCTTGTTTTTTATTATATCGCTGTTGCCTTGTAGATGTGAGTGTGTGTGTGGGTGCATGATGTTGGATACGCTGTCGGCCGCAGTGTGAGTTGGCCCATGTGTGTTGTTGTAGCGCCGTTTAATATCCTGTGGCATCGAACAGATCGGGCAGCACCAGGGGCGGACAGTTGTGCGGACTACAGGTGACGCGCGGCGTGTCATCGCTCGTCGACCCATCTATGCACACACATTGCAGGCAATTTCCGGTATCCTGTGGCAGTACATCGCCGATTTTGTATAGCGTGCCTGCAAAGTACACAAATAGAAAATATAAATGAGTGCAACGAATAGCGAAGTTGTGGGATTGGTACGAGTATGCTGAGTCCCCGGCTGCCGGGATTGATGGCGGCTGATCGGCAAGTGTTAATGTATTTTCTGTGTGTGTGCCCCCAACGTATATTTGTATTAGTGTAGTCATGCATTTTAACGCTCGGTGCAAATAGTAAACGAATGTCTGTTAAGTAGAGCGGAAAATTCACACTCACTCAGGCAGGCCAACCGAATACAAATGAACAGAAAACATGCAGGTAATATAAATATTGTGCACTGCTATACGAGTATGTCCATCGGGTATTACAGTGCTACTTTTAGAGTAAGTAGACTATATGAATACATTACGGTAGGCGCTCATGAAGTGGAAGGACTGAAAACTGTGTGTGATTAACATCTACATGTATTTCCTGGAGCTTATAACAGTCAGAAAGCAGTTATTTCGATGCTAAGGGGCGATCTGAATGGCTTCAAAACGAAGCTGACAAGCAGCGAGATACCGCTCACTTTTCTAATATAATTAGTGTATAGTGCAAATGCTTAACTCGAAATAGATGTTTGCTCTCTTACTCATAGTATACTCTAATTTGAAACCCATTCAGTAGCGAGGCAAAGTTCAACGAAACTCGACCCCTGATTTGAGTTAAAGTATAGTCTTGTGTGGCTTATAATTTAACATTGTACTAGTTTTTATTCGTTTTAGTTTTTTTAGGATGTGATGAATATCTCGAATAACCTTAACGAAATGAAATGAGTATAATGTTTTCAATATCCATCGAAAAAGGGTCAAGGAGAAAAAAACCCTTTCCTACGATAATAGAACGTTCGTACTCAGATTTGTATCCGATCAAGGTTAATTGCTAAAACTGCATAGGCAGGGAGGCGTTGGTTTCAGAATTGTATCGTTAGAGGGTACTTAAAGAATGTCGGCTAATAGCATGGCAATAGAGCTTATACATAGCGTGTAACTTGTTTATACATTCGAAGTCCCCGGACCAAACGTCATCACACCTGCGTATTTTGAGAGTGCAGTACATATATTTGCAGTTACCAACTGTTTTCGATTTTAGCGTATCCTTGAGGCTTAAAGTTTATTACGAAGGCTGAAAAGATGTCATGTCATCGTCAAGTATTTTATATTCAGAATCCTTCCTGGTCTCCTGCAAAGGGAGTTCGGTTAGTAGTGCTCTGCAAGTTATTGAAAAAGGACATTTTTCTGGATTTTGGTAGATAAAGATCTAATAAAGAAATTCAAGAAAAGTGGTTTCCGGGTGACTCCTATACACAGTCCCTTATGGTAAGAGACAACTTTGGGAAGGCAATTGGAAAGTGTTAGGGTATCTTTCAAAAAGAGGTACATTGATAGGTGAATTGATAGGGATATGTAATTTTTTCAATAGCCCTTTTTTGACAGATCATGTATGAGCTGTGTCCAACTGTTATGTTATTTTAGTTTAGTATTGCGCGGCATATCATCATGGAAAGCGTTTACAAATCGTTCAACTGTATTACTAATATTCACGTTTTTTAAAGAAAGTGTTTCACTCCCTTCGCTCAACTTTTGGTCAAGATAATCGGCCTATTGAGCATACTATTCGCAACATCATCACCTATCTTGAGACCCAGCATTCATTATTGGATAATATTCGACCACACAGAATATGTCTAGCTCGCAGTGAAGAAAGTATATACAGCCGTAGATGAGAGTGTACACGAAGACCGTGGAGAGCCGATTCGGCGCGTTCGCAGCAACTCGGACTGATGAATGGAACGACTTGACGCATTTAACGTCAATATCTTAAACTAACAGTGTACAAAATACAACTTGTGAAAGGAATTGAAGCCGATCGACCGTCTCAAGCGGCATCGCTTCGCTCTATGGGCTCTTGAAAAGTTCCAAGATGATTCGACGTTTTCGAACCAAATTTTGTTCAGCGATTAGACACATTTATAGCAGAATGGGTATGTAAATAAGCAAAATTGCCACCTTTGGAATGAAGAGGAACCTGAAGAGATACAATAGCTGCCGTTTCATCTAGAAAAGGCAAAGGTTTGCTGTGGTTTGTGGGCCGGTGAAACCATCGGTTCATATTTGTTCAAAAATAATGCCCGTGTCAATAGATATCGTTATCGCGTCATGATAACCGACTATTTGATGCCTGAAATTGAAGCTCGTGATCTCGACGACACTTGGTTTCAAAAAGACAATGCCACTTCTCATACAGCGCACCAATCCATTGATGTACTGAGAGAACACTTCGGTCAGCAGATAATTTCACATTTTAGGACTTTCGATTGGCCACCTAGATCCTGTGATATCGCACCGTTAGACTTATTCCTGTGGGTATGTGCAAAGTCTAAAGTCTATGCGGACAACCCCGCTTCAATTCAGGCCTTGGAGCAAAATGAAAAGCGTGTCATTCGCTAGTTACAAGTCGAAATGCTCAAACAAGTCATCGAAAATTGGACTCAATGAACAGATGGACCATCTGAGACGTAACTGCGGCTAACTTTTGAAAGAGATAATCTGGAAACGGAAAATATAATGTTATATGTTGGACAGATAACGTTGTGTTTGAAACATTTCGGATAACATAATAACAGTCGCCTGACGCCTGAGTTAATTTCTGTTTAGAACTTCTTCAGCAGCGAAAGGTTTTGTGTTCCAAATAGTTTGTTTTTGGGAATGCTTCAGTCATTCAGGTGTAATTCTCGTGACCTACATTGCCAGGATCAGCAAATAAATTTATCCAGTATATGGTTTAGAAATCAGAGGTCTATGTTGCTTTTCTGAATGTCTAGTATTTTTTCCGATAAGGTCTGTTATGCGTTAAAAGTGTCTCAAAGTTGTACCGACAAGAAGATTTTCAAAGACGAAGACGGTGTAGCAATAAGTTCTAAGCTTAGAAAGTCAAAATATAGACAAGGGTCGTTTTCGGCCCGGCGATAGCCTTGATAGCCTCCTAATAACTGCCTAATTGAATCTGTCAACTTTTTTAACTAACCAGCGTACTTAAAAAAATTTGAAACAAATAAAGTACCAACACTTCAGCAGACTAGCCGAAGGAATTTCCTAAGCTCTGCCGCACCTGGAATTAACTTCGTTTCACTAAATGATAATATAGACTACCGTATTATATACTCTCTCTCATCTATCCATCAGCATTTCAACCAACAAAAGCAAGCGAATAAAACTGGAAGAGCGATAAAAAATGGAAAAATCAATCTCGCTGCCGACAAATCGCCAATGATCCATAAATTACGCAGCGCATTGAACAATCAATGCAAAACTAGATGAGAGCAGTAAGCACAGAGGCAGGGGAGTGGATGAAAGTGGAAGCGTTGAAGAGCAAAAAAGGGAAAATATTTAATAAAAACGAAAATGCTTTGTGCAACCACAAGTCCTTCACACTTCACGCCAGGAAGTACGCACAACTGCTGCCGCACGGGTTCGCTTGATGTGCTTCCTGCAAGCGCGGGAAAGCGCTGCCATCGCACACACACAGCAGTGCTCGCATATGTGTGAGCTTGCTGCAGGTGGCTGTGCTGTGCCATGGCTTGACGCGCGACTGCTTTCCGCATAATTCGAATAATTTAAATGCGCGCATCAGTGGCGCACATCCGCTCGGTGATTGAGTGAGCGGCACATTGTGCCTACAAATGAAACGCTGCCAGCAGTCAATAACGGCCCACCGGCCTGCTAGCGGAGTAACTGCCATGTGGGTTAAGTACCAGTTCGTTCATTTGACAGGGGCAAGGAGTGGCGGTGCCACAACAACATCATTGGCCATAATGAAAAGTGAAATATTCACGCTTAAACGCCTGGTTGCCGCTATGCGTGCACAATGACTACCTTACGCACAGCACACACACGCATTCACAGAAACTCACTCATAAATACAAATTAACACATGCGAGTGTGTGCATGACTATGAGTTCGTTTATGGAAGTGAAAGCACCTTAGGGCTCACCACAGTACACAGACACACATCCATATAAACAGAATACACAAGCACATGCAAACAGGCATTCAATTCATAGAGCGTTGCAAGTTGCTCAATGGCTTTGTGTGTTTTATTGGTCACCATTCGAATTTTTCCGTTGGTTGAGCGCGGTGGACTGTGAGTTTCACTTAATAAATATTAATTCATTGTTATCGAAAATTGTTTTTGTTTCGTGAATTGTTCGCAGTTATTGCAAATCTGCGAATGGGGAGCCAAAGTGTTGCCACAAAGTATTTTATTTAAGAAAGTATTTTAAAATATAAAAATATAATACATTTTATTTCCAATATAAGCTCGGGAATACTTGAACGAATTGGCCTAAAATTTGAGGAACCAGAAAAATATATTTAGCTTATTTGTATACGTTTCTGATAATTTAGATAAAACTACCAAAACTCGAGGGCAGTATATTTCGGTAATGACTAGATAAATATGAAAAATATTTAACTGCGGCTTCACCGAATCTATAGAGCCAATCATGGAGTTTATGGAATGTAAAGAGCTTTTTTAATCGGTCAGATAGCTCTATGCTATAGTGGTCTGAATTGCACAATATGTACGGAGATTGAGGCGATGTTTAGCAAACTAATCTATAACAAATTTCTTAAAGGTAACAGTTAAATTAAAAATTCGTTTTTTATTCATTCAACATAGTTACCTTGAAGGATGATCTGTGATGACTATAGCGATCCTGCAACCCTTCGATACCATTTCTTCCCAGCGGGCATTCTTTAGAGATCTAAGAGCAGGAAATAATTCCTATGGGTCAGATCTGGAGAGTACGATGATGCGGAATCAGTTGGTAGCCCAATTCATGGATTTTCGCAATGGTTTCACTCATTTGCGACACGCAGTGTAGTCTCCGTGAAACTGAATTTTTTTTTCTTCAAATGCGACCCTTCTTTCGGCAATTTCGTCCTTTAAACGGCTTAGAAATGCTATGAAATAATTACTATTGCTATTGATGGTCCTTCCTTTTTCAAGGTAGTTAATAAAAATTATTCTATTAGCACCACAGAATTTTGACGCCATTAGTTTGCCAAGCGTTGCGTTTTTCAGCTGACTTTCGGACTTCGGAGTGAAATTATGGAGCGATATATTATCCAATGTCACATATCAACGCAAAAACTATAGTTTAGCGCGCTTGTACATCTCCACACACTTATCCGAATTATCAACTCGTCGTTGTTTTTTGTCAACAGCTTACCCGGCACCCACTTTGCAACAAAGCTTTGTCATACCCAAATTTTCGGAGACAAAAATAACAAGAAATTATTCAACTAAGAAGTTCCATTAAATTTTGTGTGCGGAATCAAATTTCTCGCCCTAAAATGTTCAGATTGTTGGAAAGGGCCTTCGGGGATAATTGCTTGACGATAAACGACGTCCAGGACGGCCATCAACATCAACTGATGATCAAAACATCAATAAAACAAAGGAATTGGAGCTTGAAAATCGACGATCTGAGATCTCACTGGGATATCTGGAATATCGAAAAAATCAGAAGAATCAGTGAAAACCATTTGAAAAGATTATTTGAGCCTTAAAGGAGTAAAATCACGATTGGTTCCAAAATCACTAATTTTTTTTTGGAAAAATTATATTTTTAAGGTGTCTGCTTTCTCGAAAATATTTACTCTATTGTCAACCAAAATTATTTTTTGGGTTTTTTCGATGTTTTCTTCGGTAACAATTTTCTTTTTGCGTTCACTGCGCTCACCGTCTTCGCTGCTTATTTCACCACGTCATAACTTAGCATATAAATATTTTAGAAAGCCTTCATCAAGCTCTAGTTAAAGTTTGCGTGATCTTCAATAGACAAATCAAACTCATGCCATTTAACAGTTTCGATACGAAAACAAATTACTATTGATCGTTGGTGCTGCAATTATAGATCCACTTATACCCATGAACTTCCGGTACGCTGATCATTTGCTGAGCTCCCTTATTTAAAGGAGCTTCAAGGTGATATCTTCTAGACAAACTAATTGTAAAAGTTCTTTTTCAGTTGCTTGAATTATTGATGTATTCACAAAAATAGCTTTAGAAGACAGAAAATTAATTCAAGGGAAATGGAAATATATATATCGACCATATATAAATACCAGCAGGATGTTGTAATTAGATACTGAATGACACTTTTTTAGTTTTCAGTTTGGAACATTACTTCCATAATAAATAAAAAGATAGACACATTTAGCATGATTTTTCGAATTTCTTACACAAATAACTGTAACTGTTAGTATGAATGAACAGATTGATAAGAAGATAAATTAAACCGCCTCTACATTCTGAGCATTGGGAAGAGTTATTATAAAAAGAAAAAATATATACTATATATTTTTTACTGATATCGTGTGCGAATCAATAATTTCATGAATATTGAAATACTTTTTTATTGATGCTCCATTGAACTAACACCACCGAAATTCCTCATATATTCAAAACCATATCGTTTGTTGTATTTGCTGCATGTGTTGCCTGTGTAAATATTAATTTGTGCTTATTTGCTGATTTTTTGCTGTCGAATGGCAGCTACAATTGTTTTGCTGTCGTTTAAACTCAAACATAGCGGCAGAAAACAGCTGCAGACGCTTAAATTTCCGGTTGAGAGCCGAATGTGACAATTTGACAGTGTTGCAATGAGTGAAGCGGAACTTTGTGCTCCAGCGGGATTAAATGTACATATGTACACGGATCTATAATATGAGAAAATGTTTTCAGCTTTATGTTGAAGTAGCAAAAGCTGCAAACGGGAGCTATTTGCAGTGTAAACGGATATGATATACACTGGCATTGCCAATATTATTTCTGCCACATGTCACATGAGGTGATTTTCATATACATACATACATACTATACATAAAACTGTATGCACTCAAACAACTACAAATATACTTGTATTTCAAACTTCAACACGTACAATGTACATAAAATATTTACATATATACTTATGGTATGTATGTACATATAAGCAAATATGCACAAATCCCCCTTCCTGCTGACAAACAATATCAGATGCCAAAACCAGTATTTGAAACTGTTTTTTTTTTATAAATTTGTAGGTAAAATTTTGTGCCTTACATTAAAAAATTTATTGCTTTGAATAAAAAGTAAATTCCAATATTGAAATTATACTAATTCTATGCCGGGGATTTCTTGACATTGACCTTCTCTTTACTAGAAATAAAAAGCTGAAAAATACTATATCATATTATGTCTAATTTCACTCGTTGTCACCAAATTAATTCACAGAGCTATAGAAATCCATTAATTATGTTCACATATGCTCGACAAAGAGCTCGCCTGATTCTTTTCATATTTAAATTTAAATAAATAGCTCACTGCGTCTCATTTCCAGCAGCTCCGCCCCACCCACATATCTCTCGACGGTATGTACCTACACGGAGAAGATGCAACTAGGAGTAAGCACCGCGAAGGGATGCTCTGGTACGTTTAATGTGCCCAATTTCCTGGAGTCCGATAACAACCTTCGTAGCAGTGTCCTTGCTGGGTCCACGTGTTCTATATATAGAATAAAACGAGACTCAAGTGCCTAATATTTTCGATAAGGTGAAGTTGAGAGTTCCTAATGAAGTAAGTGTGGATTGACAGCTAAGCCTCTTCTGTTTTCCCAGCTTATCTACTACATTAATGGACCTTGTGCGTTCACTCGTAAGAGGTAAGGAATTTTCTTTAACAATGTGAACCACTTTCAATAATCCAAGATAGCTCCCTTAAATTGGGGCCAACCAGCTGCGTAACCTCTTTGCTGTCCAGCATTCTTGTTACCGTAGCGCTCTTAGATTTTAGTTTCTAAGAGAATAAATTTCAGCTTTTTCGCTGCCGTTACGAGCTTTTTCCGGTATCCTTAGTAAATATAGGGGCATCTGAGCCTCCATGTACTTAGTAGAGGTTTCTCTACTGGTGACAAATGATTTGTTTTACGGGAGATCGATTCAGACATACTACCACTCACGTTTTGATTTTTGTTGTACGTAAATGTAATCCATGTTTGAATATATCACCATTTAAAGCCGTTATCAACCTCGTAGAAAAGTAGTCGTCTTTCATGCTCCTAAACTTGCCTCCAAGATGAAACCAAGGCGAGGGGTCAGTGGTTCCTATGAGTTCTACAAGATCCAAACTAAGCAGGACTTTTTGAATCTGAATATATGTCGACTGGTGCGTTCGGATCTGCCATCTTTATCGATTGTCCAGTGAGAATTTCATGACATTTCATCATATCATTGGAAGTGAAGTTATTGCGTTTTAAGTGTCAGTATGTTTGTGTTACCTGTGCGAAAATGAGCTTTGAACAAAGATCCAACATTAAATTTTGTTTTAAAATTGGTAAACATTTTACCGAAACGTTTCAATTAATGAAACATGTTTATGGCGATGATTGCCTATTCCGTAGCAGAGTGCAGGAGTGGTTTCAATGTTTTCAAAGTGAGCGCGAGGACATAAATGACGATCAAGATGTCGGCCAATCAAAATCCGTGATCACCGGAAATTCCATCGGAACTGTGCGTGAATTCATCAAAAATCAGCCGAAATCATCATTGATAGTAATGGAAATGGAATTGAACATCTCCAAAATATCGATTTATCGCTTTTCACTGGCGACCAAAAATTGCTCAGAATCCAACATTCGAAGGAGATCATTAAAGAGGTAAAAAGAACATAAACTTCCTTTACAATATTGTGACTGGTGACGAAACGTGGTGTTTCCAATATGATCCCGAAACGAAACGAAGGCACCGGAAGCGCCGAAACTTAAAAAATCGCGCATGGAGAAGTCAAAAGTGAAGAACATGCTGATTTGTTTTTATGATTCCAAGGGTATTGTCCACAAAGAGTTTGTTCCGCCCGGCCAAAACGAATTTCGCGAAGATGAAAGTTGGCGATTGTTGTACGATAATGCGCCGCCCCATCGATCGACGCTTGTGACCGATTATTTAACCAAAAATCACATTTTAACCATTAACCACTTCTCGTATTCACCTGATATGGCACCGTGCGACTTTTTCCTTTCGGAAAAATGCATTTGCCCATGAAAGGAAAGCGTTATGTAGACGTAGAGGCCATTCAAAAGGCTTGCACTGGCATAAAAACACCATTTGTTCTGTGTTTTTTTTTTAAGTCCTGTTTACTCCGGAAAGCGCGTTGTATATTGTAAATGTCAAGGTTGCATTGCTCCCTAGAAAATTTTCTGGCATAATTTTCTCGATATAATCGAAAATGCTTATTTGTTGCCGCGGTCACCTCCTCCAACAACTGTCCTATTGGCAATAATGAATTTCCAAATAGTTTCCAATATAACTTTTAATCTATAGATGAGATTAAAATCAACTATTGTATATATCAGCAGCACATTGCGGGTTTTCAAAAAAGCGACTACTTGTATTGTCATCATTGGTATTGCTGAAATTAGCTTTCGGCATGTCTACGAACAATCAAGTTTCTATTCGAAATCTTTCTTGAATATTTCTTTTTGTTTGTGCTTCTACCTCTTTTTCTTCTTTCGATCTCTTTTGTTATTACTTTTTACGGGTAACTTGTATGCCAGATGTAAAATGCTTTCGAAAAATTGAATATTGGCGTGTAGTACAGATAGTCCGAGTTCGAAAGCTTTGGAACTTGTCTATAATTTAATGGACTTTTGGCCAGCTAATTTTGATTAATCGACCTATGTGCCACGGTCTTCGTCTACAATTTCAGCTACGGCTGCATTTCTTTTTCACTGTGTGCTGGACGTGATCTATTCGGTCAAATATTATCCAATGGTGAATGTCGGGTCTCAAGATGGATGATGTTGTTGCGAATAATACGATCATTAGGTTGATTATCTTGACCATAAGTTGAGCGAAACGCCCAGAACGTGAAATTTCGTAATAAAATTGAACGATTTGTAAACGTTGTTCAGTCGTTAGTCTTTCCATGATGAATTGCCAAAAAATAGTGAACAAACCTAACATGGCAGCTTGACACGAATTGATAAATATATATATTGAAGAAAGTACTTCTACTTGGAACACCTGTTTTATACAAGGTCTGTCGCAAAAGAAACAGAAATTTTTAAATATAACTGTTTCTGGTGGCGCCACCAAATTTTAAATCAAAAAGTGACAGCAGCTTTTGGGCATCGGTCGTAAAATGCAAAGAGCAAATATTAAATTTTGTTTTAAACTTGGGAAAACGTTTACTGAAACATTTCAAATGATGAAAAAAGTTTATGGTGATCAGTGCCTATCCCGTAGTAATGTGCATGAGTGGTTTAAGCGATTCCAAGAAGGTCGTGAGGACCTCTGTGACGATCAGAAGTCGGTCGTCTTCAGAAGTCAAAAATAAAGACAATGCTAATTTGTTTTTACGATTCCGAGGGTATTGTACATCGAGAGTTCGTCCCACCTGGCCAAACAATTAATGCCGTGTTTTACCTTGGTGTTATGAAGCGTCTTTTGTCACGCATTCGTCGTGCTCGACCACAATACCGTGAGGCAGGGTCTTGGCGTCTGTTGCACGATAATACGCAGTGTCATCGGTCAACGATTGGCACTGATTTTTTGACAAAGAACTCCATATTAACCATAATCACTCACCCTACTCACCTGATCTGGCACCCTGTGATTTTTACCTATTTGGAAACTTCATTTGCCCATGAAAGGACACTGGTTTCAGGACATTTCAGCTATCCAAAAGGCGACGACCGATATTCTCAAGAGCATTCCGAAAAATGACCTTAAACACTCATTTGAAATGCTAATTGACCAGGCTAAACGCTGAATCGAAGCACAAGGAAACTACTTTGAATAAAAAATATAACTTTTGAAAAATATTTTTTTTTTGTTTTTTTTTTAACAGTCCTGTCTCTTTTGCGACAGACCTTGTACATATATGGTACTATTACTATATAAAATTTATAATACTAAAAGAATTGCGCCTGCGAAGGGTGTGATAGCTTCAGAGTAGCCAAAGTTAAATGTAGCTATATGTATATGTCTATAAAGTGTGGAAGAGCAGACTAAGATTGGTATGCGAAGGAAGCTTAAGGACTTTCTGTAAAAAAAAAAATTTGTAAACTTTATCATTGATTTTTTTTATATAATTTGCAAATATTACGCTTAATAAAAACTTCAAAAGAAAAACTTATATTTTATTTGATAATTTTGGCAAAAGATTTTGTTTTCGATATACTTGTATTCCTCACAAGGTAGTACGAGTATATACTCGAGTGCGCATAAACAAAAATTTTCGTGCATTAAAGCAAAATAAAGTAGCAGCTGTCGCATGATGGATTTAGCCACAGATTAACCAGGGTAAATGTGTTCCGTTAAGTGTCGGGGCAGTGACATATACCTGTGATTAGGTGTCCACATAAACAAGCATATACATATGAACACAGGCATGTTAACACAAATAAATGTTAACAGGCGGCCTTGTTTGCACACCGTTCAAATCAACATTCATAATTCCAAGTGTTGGCGTGCCAAATTCACCAGCGACAAGTGTGTGTATGAAGCTGTCAACACATTGACACCGAACAGGCAAAACACAAGCGTCGAAATGTTTGGCATACAACAGATTTTTCTTCCTCACTTTCCATGCGCTTCCCGGCTCTATGCAACAGACATTAACACTTGCGCCAGTGTGTAAATAAATAAGCATTTGCAGCGGATGTCTACGGATGTATGTGTGTGTGTACCTGCAAACCCCATGACATTACGCAATCACCGAGGCATTACTTTTTGTTTATTCAACAATTTATTTGTCGTTTGCCGTGCGCCATTTTGGTTTAGGGCGGTCCCACTGCGCCCCTGTGTGTGTGTGAGTGGCAGTCGCTTTGTTTAATTTTTATTTATTTAGCGCGTAGCACATCAACACATCTACACGCGACACACATACAAAGTTGCAAGTGTGTATTTCCATTTGTTGTTGTACAAAAGTGCGTGTTGTTTCTAATTTATTTTGTTGATTTTAATTTCGCTCTGCGCCGCGCGTTTAGCAGCAGCAACAACAGTCGCACTGGTTTAGTTGCTCATACGCCCGGGGTCGCCATGCAGAGCGCGTGTACAGCTGCGTCAACAAGTTCACACCTTTCACGAGCTGAGCGCTTATGATGTTTGTGTTTTATGGCGGGGTGCGCGGGAAGGCTGCGTTTTTGTGGCGCAATTTCCTGGCAGGAAGGTGTTTAATTAATGAAGCCTTAATGAATGTGCATGAACAAACGGATTTGTAGCCTTCAAATAAACAAGGAAAATGAAGCTTTCTGTAGGATAACTCTAAAAGCATCAAGTCCAATGAAATGTCGTCTATTTAAAAAAACTTCCGAAAAGCATTCAATGGCAATTTCATATTTATCATTTGGGTTCTCAGTTCGTTGTTCCGACAATTGAGTTTGCACTAGTCTCCAGAAAATGATTTAACAATGCAAGACTTCTTCAAGTTCAGTATTCAAACTTTGTCATTATTCATGTTTTCATGATTATCCCAAATGAGATCAAATGCATTCGACAGAAGAGCTTTCACTTCTCTTCTTCCAGTCGGATAATTCTCCAAAATTCTTTGGTTTATCGCTACCATTAGAAGAGCCAGTATTAACATACTAACTGACCATCTACTTGATGCTCTAAATTTTGACTATATACTACTGTGATCAAATTGAAAGGTGAATCTTGTCTATTTCATCTCCTTCGAAGTCCCTTCCCGTTGCAATACACTTATGTCAGTTATCATAGCACTTTGACAAATTCTCCGCCGTGATGGCCATCAGAGCCTTCTTCGAACTTCTTCAAAACGGTGTTTTCGCAATAGCCAGAAGTTACACGAAGGTAAATGAGACGAATGCGGTGCAGTATGCACTTCTCAAAATACAGACGCACTAACTTTACCACCCGACTGTTGAGGTTTTTAAGCTTTGAAGCGGGTTCGTCAAGTGCAGTTCAATCCAATGACAGTCGTTTGAACTTCGGAGTGAAATGAAGGAGCCATGTTACTTCCGTTGTTACACAACGACGCAAAAACTCTAGTTTATTACGCCTGCGCATCTCCAAACACTAATCAGGATCATAAACTCGTCGTAGTTGTTGGTTAAAAGTGAGCTCGCGCGTCATCCACACACAGCTTTCTTATATTCATGAATTCAGTTGACTCTACGGTCATCCAAAATAATTTTGTGGACTTTTTTGATGTTTTCGTCTGTAATAAACTCTTTTGGGCCTTTCTGCGTTCACTGTCTTCGGTGCTCATTTCACCACGTCTAAACTTAGCATACAATCCTTAATGATTGATTTTCCTGCTTTTGCTTCAACTGTATTTTTTCCCTTCAAAAAGCAATATTTTATCAACACGCGAAATTCATTTTTTCCATTTTTTCGCACTAAGAAAATTTACTACATTCAAAATGATATACATAATTCACAAACTAATGATCCGTCAGCTGTCAAATATATAAGGTTAGGACTAACTAAAAATCATATCGGCTTTGTTCTAATAGCGTCAGAACGGACTTTTCAATTGACATGTCACATTCCATTAAGAGATACCTGTCAGAGTACTGCAAGAAGGTTGTGCAGGGTTTGCCGAACTTCTGGCATATGACATGGATGATCAACTCTTTCAAGTTCAAGAGGTCGGATGGCAAACTGCGTAAAAACTGGCATATATTTCGGGAGCCTGGAGAACGGTCATAGTTACGTACATTCCAAAGATTGGTATGGCCGCCCTGTACTGTAAACGTTCGGGGGGCTAGTTTATTGCCTGGACACGCGTTGTAGCACTCATAGCCACCGCGAAATTCTTGAGTTCTGTGTACGAGTTGACGCAAGGATATCTCTGCGTTGTAAATAATTGTTCGGTTGGCTTTGTTTACTAGGATCTAAAAAATCTCGAAGGCAGAACTGCCGCAGATGGAAAGCAACTCTTTCTGCAGATATGTCAGGGTATACGAAATGTCTATCTTTGCAATTAGTGGCATCGAGTCACTATGTGATAGGCCAACTACGGATGCCAGACCATAGCGGTATCGCTGGTAACTGCCAAGCTGACGAGTTGGCAAGAAAAGGCATCCTAACTGTAGAACGCATCGCCAACAGTAGAGTGGGAACTGGTTGGTGCGCCGATATCCTCGCGCTTTTTTTATTGGACCAAAGGCCCAAGGCTAGCTCTCCTTAGTTACAGATGTTCCATTGCCGGATTTGAACTGCAGAAGCTATGTTGAGGAAGGCGATCTCAACACACCTTCTTTATTTTCCCCTTTTTACAAGGTCCAGTGTGCTGGCGGGAATACAAATTAAACGACAATGCAGATTTTTATCGCCTCAAGGCGCTTTGTCGGCTTATTAGATCGAACGCAGGAGTTCTGCTTCATGGCTTGGCAAATAAAACTTTATCTTTATTCCCAGAATAAGTTATGAAGTTAGTCCTTTTTTTTTGCTTTATTGGCCTATCCTCTTAAGCTGGGCAACTTTAGTCTTAGTCTTATTGTCTTGATCTTGAAAAGATGGCATAAATTGGATCCGTTTAAGAGCGAGTTTTTCCTACTGTATGTTCTTTAGGAGTATGTGTGTGTACGAACATATCTATATATTTGCATACACCTGTTTTACATGAGGTGTTGACAAGAATACACACCCACCGCTACATTAATAATTAAGTGGACTTCATGTAGATTTCATGCCAACAGCAAATGAAATCGTTAGAGAAGAACATGAGCGGCAGTTAAGTAATGACCATTGTCGTTTTGCATAATTTCAATTATGCGCCAGCTACGTGTATAACGGTATCACTGACAGCCCTCCCATGGGTGCGACAGCAACCAAAGCACCAACTTACGCCGCGGGAATTTACAAGCAGCAAAGCGTTTTGGCCCACATCTACCCACACATATGCATAAAAGTATATGGATGTGGGTGTTAGTATGTGTGACTAAATGCCTTGCACGCTTAGTGTCCCAATTGAGAATTGGGAATCTTGCGCACAGTGTGCCAACGAGCTGGCAAATAAATAGTGCCGACGCTTACAAGTGCCACAGATACGCCTATAAATACATATTTATAAATATTTGTGTATATACACATATGCATGCTTATATATTGATTCACATAAAAGACTGTGCATTTGCTGTGCCTCGCTTGGTGCTGAGGTTTCAGTCACTTTCCCACTTACATATTAAAAGTGAAGCATACATTTAGGCGCAAAACATTACTAAGCCTTAAAAACTCGCTCATATGTGTACTTGTGATTGAGTGAAGCTGCTGCAATCGCTTAGTGTATGGCAAATGTGGAACTTTCAAGATGACAACAATCAAACCAAAGCGCACTTGATGAGCCCGCACGAAAGCGCCTATATGTATGCTTACATGCATATGCACTAAGCTGACCCCCTTTTGAATTGTATTCGGGTGAGGCAAGCTGAGAACAAATACACACACATATGCACTGAAACAGGCATGAAAGCGGCTTAGGTTCACACAAAAGCATAATCACAGAGTTGGTTTTTGCATTTCTTGCATGCTCAGATTGATACTTTAGATTTGAACGTTCGTTATATGTGGGAAAGGATTTTTGCTCTTCCTTTTACATATGTAGTTCGGTTATCCATCCATATTTATAACGATTTTTGCAAATGTCACATGTCGTTTCTTCTCGCTCTGCCTTGCCCCCGAATGCCTGCGGCAGGAGGCATGCAACTACAATTTTGTTTCAGCACTCATTACTGGGATGTGCACATAAGCGTATTATCTTACATGATTTTTGCACTTGCTAGTATATTAAAAAAATGTAAATGTGTGAGGGCAGGTACTGTTAAGCGCCTTCGTAATTTATGTGTGCAACAAAGCGTGTAATCCAGCTCGGCAATTTGTTATTTGTGCGTTCTGCCTTAACTGGAGCAGGCGACCATTGAGCTAATTTGTACTCAGGCACTTGCATACAGTTATATAAATATATAACGGTTTAATATATAATATAATATGTGTGATGGTTTTCAGGTAGATTGAAAAGCTACTGCACTAATAAATGGTGATGTAAAATGCGTCTGTATATATGTGGAATTAAGGGTAATTCACTCTCTTTCACATGTGCAGGCGCTTTTCAACATTTCCCCTTTTCTAAAATACTTGGGATTTTAATTAATTAGGAAGTTAATTGTGAGCATAATAGGGAAATGGAAAATTTAAAGTTTTTCCATGGAAATATTTCAATACCTACACTTTCATCCATATGTAATGAATAACTACTACTACTTGTGTGGTCTTGAGTTTAATACCAAACCGAAAATTTGAATTTCGAAATCACTGAACCAAAAACTACTAGAAGTAGAAAAGTTTATACAATTATGTTTTAATTAAAGTAAAGGGTTTACTACTCTTTCCACTTCTAGAAAATATATTTGAAGCGTTGGAGACCTGGAGAACTGGACAGAGGGCGTAAGGGAAAACGTAAGGAAGTCAATACGCCTAATCAGCACTCAATTAAAGAATGCCCAGACCAAAAACCGGATACAAGAATGCGTTTTTTATTGGTGGAAGAATATCATTACGCGCCCAAGAAGAACGTTCTTTCATTTAAAATAAGAAACAGACGCAGAAGTAATGTAGCAACAGAAATAGATTATTTTTACGGTACGAAGAAAAAACTAAAGAGGGTAAAAGCTGTAAAAAGATGGCAAGTAATTCGAAACGTAAGCATAATAGCGTTGGTCTAGGGTAGGCTAGATGGCATGGCATGCCTACCCCCCAATTGAATGCACTTAAAATGGACAACATTACTTATGTTTTATTTTTAGCACTTGAAATAAGAGTTGAGGAAACAAGACCGGCAAAACCTTCATCGAAGTGCTGCCCTTTAACAACGAAAAGATGTACCTGACGGCAAGAAAATTTAAACCAAACAACTTAGACATAAGAGCAGAGGTACTAAATGTAATAGCCGAAAACCACCCAAAAATCCTAAATTGTTTTACATCTTCTTCAAAGCCGGTTTATTAACAAAAATTTGGAAAATATAGCAGCTCGTTTAAATAAGTAAAGGAAAGGGAGATCCAGACAGCAGCACTGGAATCAAAATCGCTGCGGTTTCAATAATTTTTCAGGAGAAAAACTCTAAATATTACTCTATGTAGCAAAGTAAAGGGCAAACTCATTGAGGTACAAGTAAGGAAGACTAAGTTCGGGTGCAACGGAATATGTTCTACTCTTGCAACTTGCAGGAATCAAAGCAAGGGAAATACCTTAAGGTATATAATGTTAACCAGAGGACCGGAAATCAAGAGTCTTATATACATATGAATGTACTATATACAACTCGTTCCATATACTAACCGACATAGTCGGCAAAAGATTTGTTAGAAAAACGAAACTATATGCAGCATATGGGAGTGGGAGCTAGTATCAACACGATTTTATCTGTTAACTATTATCATGCCGCAAAATAAGAAAACGCTTTCTGGGCTTTATTAAGGTACCTTACATACATGCACTAATCACATGGAGTGAAATCATGCAGATGTTCGAAAATACTGATATTAGTTATATGGGAGGGTAGGTCAAGTTTTCGCCCAATTGTATCTATTTTAAGCACAAAGGTACAATTTTATGAGTAAAACACTCTCCTTATTTTTATTGAGATAACTCGAATATTGGGGGATATATGAAGCATAAGGTCATCTGGAAATTCGAAAATCTTTAAATTACGTACAGGTGAGTCAGGACAAACATTTTCGCGTGAAGTGTTTCTGTGGTGCCAGCCGAAAATGCAGCTTTAGTTAGAGCAGAGGTATGCGATTAAATTCTGTGCGAAACTCGGTAAATCTGCGGCAGAGAACTTTGATATGATCAAGAAGGCTCAAATGTTGCTTTAAAAAGAAGTGGTGTGTTTCGGCGGCACTAGGCCTTTTTGGAGAGCCGGGAAGAGGTCGCTGGTGAAGACCGTGCTGGGAGACCTGCGACTTCAACAAACACCGACAATGTGACTCGTGTGCGCAAAGTTTTGAACTCAGACCGTCGACTAAATATTTGTTTAATTAGCCCAGATGTTAAATTTATCAAAATCTCTGGTTCATGACATTGTGACGGAGCACTTGATCAAGCGCAAGGTGTGTGCGAAGATGGTCCTAAAAGTGCTCACTGACGACCAGAAATTGCGGCGAGTGGAAGTGTGCCAAGAAAGTTTGAACATGTGTGAAAGTGACGTAATCACAGGTTACGAGTCATGGATCTTTGAGTATGAAATCGCGGCGGTAATTTAATGTGAAACATTTAATGACTCTGTCGTATTTAGTTATTGATTTGTTGCGCTTTTAGTAGTTTTGAACAGTACCGTTATACGGGGAGTGAGCGGGGTTATATCTCGATATCATCCATTTTCACACTGGTCGATTTCATAGGCCAAAAATAAAAAAATAAAAGTTTGAAATTTACCACTGTTTGTATCAAGGCAATTTCTTAAAACACCAATAAAGCTAACGGTAAATACATTTTTGCTCTATCCCAATCGTAAGGGCTACGAAAGGCAAGAGAAGTGAGACAACAGAAACACACCGACTGTGCAGTGAAAATAGCTTTCAAATTAGCTCTTATAATAAATTAAATTTCATTATAGAATCGTGTTTAATCCCCATGAGTCGAAATGAGTATTTATAATAAAGGTATGTGTTATATAACAAAGTAGTTTTATGTAATAATATGTTGTTTTATTATTTTAAAACAATTGTTTTATTAGTGCCCTTTTGAGTGGTATGGTTTTCCTTACACATCGATTTAAGGCATACAAAAAGTTGTGATCCCTGTCGCCCTTAAATGAATCAAGTTTGTTTATATTAGTTAATGTTTTCTAAGTCTATGCTTTTGATTTCAGCTGCAACTTTTTGCGACTTTCTTTGTTATTCAGGATATTCTACCAGGCATGCGATGTTTTGTGTGTTATATTTTATAAATTTTTTTGTATTTACCTGTATGTACATATTTCGTGAATATTTTATTGTTTTTTTTGTTTTCTTTCATCATACATATAAAAAATAAAAATTTGGAAGAAAATAATTTATTTGTCACGACATATGTCCCTGTATAAGTGGTAATATAACCGCAAAATGAAGAAGAGCACAAACAAATTTGGAAAAACTGCAGACCTTCATCCACCCATTATTGTCGTCCTGTTCGAATTCAATTTCAAAAGGAATTAGTTTAATAAACCCTCAATGCACTAGGAATTAAATTCAAATTATTCCTGGTATTACCTTCCTTCGTCAGTCATAACATCGCTCCCAATGTTGTTCAATATGCACCAGTTTCAATTGTAGAGCTCTCATAAGAATCTGCTGAGTCAAGCAATAAGGACGTTAAGATGTATCGACTCCATCATACACGAAAGAACTAACGGATCTCTACAAATCAGGACTTGCTAAACCGATTGCTTTTTAGCTTAGATCCTTTCATCACTGGTCAAAGAAAACTATCATGCAAAAGTAAATCAATGGCTCTGATTTAGTTGAATAATATTCGAAAAATTACTTTTTCCTTTAATTTTCGTTAATTATTAATATAATTAATTAAAATTCGTTACGATCGGGGAGTGGCACAGTGAGAAACGGAAGAGAGATATTTTAAAAAGCTTTGGCAAAAGTTCCACTTTTATATAGGCAGTGGAAGTATTTTTGGCCGCTGATTCCATGCAGGACCGTCCACTGTGTGTCGGTAGAATTTCCTATAATATACTCGTGTGAGCCAAGCGAATTTGGTTATTGTAGTTAAATTAAACCACGTCCACTTTTTCAAAAATTTTTACTCACAAGTGCCCCTGGCTACTACGTTCGTGTGTGCCGAAATATACATAGTTCAGTTTTATATCTTAATTTACTTCTTAGTTATGAACCTTTATATGATTTTGGTTATTGCGGTTGGTGGGCGTGGCAGTGGTCCGATTACGCCCATCTACGAACTCGAATTTTTTTATACTAAGGAATCCCCATACCATATCGAGACATCTCAATTTTTACTCAAGTAACAGCTTGTACGGACGAACAGAAAGACAGTCAACCGGATTTTAACTTTCTTCGTCTGCCTGATCATTTATATATAATATATGTATATAACCCTATATCTGTCTCGGTTAGATGTGGATGATACGTAAAACCGTTAGGTGAACAAAACCATAATACTCTGTTGGGGGACATTTCAATCCGGAAGAAGTACATACATATATGTATATAGTTTGACCACAGTACGAAACGTTTCCATGAGAAGAAGTGAAAAATAGTACATTTTTCAAATAACGTCATTGTTAAGTTCGAAGAAGAAGAAGATTAAGAAGAAGAAACAGGAAGGGGCAAATAAAATAAATAAAGTTTTTAATTAAATGACAAATGTTCAACATTGAATTTATATTATGAACCGTAATATTTTTACCTTGGAACTTTATAATATTTATTGGTGATTCGTAAAGGAAAAAGCCAAACTTCATTCTAATTAAAATATTAAGTTCTATGCTACACACATAGTAATTAGAAAATACCGACAGCTGTTTCTTGCTGCAAGCGAAAAACAACAAACTTTCCCAAACATTTAGATTTATAACGCAAACGAAGTTCGAAAACATATTTCACCAAGTCGCTACGTGTTTGCCGAGTTTGGCAAAGTTGTAAATTTAGAGAGCAAATAACATCGGCCGAGCTCACACGGACATTAATATCTGCATATGTTGCTGGTGCGAATGACAAACACACACGTATCAATGAAGTTTGCTAAGTAATGCAAGAACTGCAACGCCGCATTGTTCTGACCGAACTAACTTCGTGCGGCTGCGGGGTGTGGCAAAACCTGAGGACAAGCATGTCTAAAACAGCAGACAAATTAATGCAAAAACACGGACTCACGTATGAGTATCTAAGTATGGGTGTATGTGTTCTAGAATTGATACTGTGAGAAGTTGTTTGCTGTTCACTGCACAAATTGTTGTTGTTTTGTATAGCAAACCGCACACTTGTTGTGGCTCTAGCTCAAAAATAATTGAAATAAAACCATATATAAGGCTTACAGCCGAACTTAAGTTGAAGCATACATCGTAAGTTAACACATATGTTGCTGCATTATACTAAAAACAACAACAAATGCCTCAAGCAAATTAATCACTCACAGCCAAGCACTTACACTTCGCCCTCACCTCTGGTACCTCTCAAAGGTAGGGAAATTTTATTTTCTTCCTTTCTCATTTTTTGTTTTATTCTTTGTAGCGCGATTTTAATAATTAAATGCGCACGTTAATGACAAAAGTTTTGCGCGAAGAGCCTATTTATTTTGCCTAAGTTCCGTTAGGTCGAAGCGAGTGAGCGAACCTTCTTACAGCGTATGTCGGCCAGCGTTGAGAGTGTGGGTTGAACTTTTAAGCCAGCTAAATTTTACATCGCGACGAGCTCAAGCACACATACTCTCATACATATGCATATTTGTATATACATATATAGAGCAGCCTTACGTCACGCCGCAGCTTCACTGCACCGCAGCACGCAATCCAATATGGAAAAATTAAATGTTATTAGAGAAGTTGAAAGAAATTACACAAGTTTAATGCGTTCGGAAGTTTTCGCATTAAATTTTATTTGCCCTCAAGGTGTAACCTGAAATAGCAGCAGTATTAGCAACAACATCACTGTACAACAACAACTGCTAACATATTAAATATGCGAGTGCAAGTGTATGTGTGTAACTACATATGATCCCATATGTGGAAGTTGCGTCAAAGCAACCATAGTAACTGTAAAAGCTAATCAATACCAACTTTTTAAGACGTTAAGCATCTTGTAGAATACAGATATTTTCGCAGGAAATTTATTATGTGTTGATTTTGATATGTTCGTAATTACTTGTATTACTTTCTAAAATAACGTTAAATTTGTATAGTTTTTTATACTCTCGCAACAAAGTTGCTAAGGAGAGTATTATAGTTTTGTTCACATAACGGTTGTTTGTAAGTCCTAAAACTAAAAGAGTCAGATATAGGGTTATATATACAAAGTGATCAGGGCGACGAGTAGAGTCGAAATCCGGATGTCTGTCTGTCCGTCCGTCTGTCCATCGTCTCCGTCTGTCCGTCCGTCCGTCTGTCCGTCCGTCCGTGCAAGCTGTAACTTGAGTAAAAATTGAGATATCATGATGAAACTTGGTACACGTATTCCTTGGCTCCATAAGAAGGTTAAGTTCGAAGATGGGCAAAATCGGCCCACTGCCACGCCCACAAAATGGCGGAAACCGAAAACCTATAAAGTGTCATAACTAAGCCATAAATAAAGATATTAAAGTGAAATTTGGCACAAAGGATCGCATTAGGAGGGGCATATTTGGAAGTAATTTTTTTGGAAAAGTGGGCGTGGCCCCGCCCCTACTAAGTTTTTTGTACATATCTCGGAAACTACTATAGCTATGTCAACCAAGCTCTACAGAGTCGTTTTCTTCAGGCATTTCCATATACAGTTCAAAAATGGAAGAAATCGGATAATAACCACGCCCACCTCCCATACAAAGGTTATGTTGAAAATCACTAAAAGTGCGTTAACCAAATAACAAAAATCGTCAGAAACACTAAATTTTACGGAAGAAATTGCAGAAGGAAGCTGCACCCAGGCTTTTTTTAAAAATTGAAAATGGGCGTGGCCTCGCCCACTTATAGACCAAAAACCATATCTCAGGACTATATACTACTTGACCGATTTCAATGAAATTCGGTATATAATATTTTCTTAACAGCGTGATGACATGTACGAAATATGGGTGAAATCGGTTCTCAACCACGCCTTCTTCCAATATAACCCTATTTTGAATTCCATCTGAAGCCTTCTCTGTATAATATATAGTACATTAGGAACCAATGATGATAGCGGAATAAAACTTTCAAAAATACGGTATTTGAAAAATATGTAAATGACGTATTATGAAATCTCGATTATCACTTTATCATGCGAGAGTATAAAATGTTCGGTGGCACCCGAACTTAGCCCTTCCTTACTTGTTTTACTTTGTTACACGAGAGCTGTTCGATAGGTACTAACTCGCCTCTTAACGCCAATATAGCACGGAAAACTACTATCTAAATTATCATGTTCTATACTATCCGAATTTCAGTTGAATCGGACCCATAGATATGTTTCGACTGCGTGAGGAAGAGGTTATGCCCAATGATTTAAAAAATGTAAAAAAGCAACACCGTGATAAAGTTACAGCCAGGTGCTCTGAAAGCGCGTTACAAAAGCCCACAATCTCGTATTGGCAGACCGTCGAATGAAGCTGAAACAGCAGGTATCTCAAAAAACAGCGTGTGCCTAACTGAAGTAGATGTGTGCCCTCTCCGGACAATCAGTGTAATCGGTAAGCCACATCACAACAGTGTTTGACCTTGTTCAAGCGTAAACCGAAAATGCTTCTGCGTCATTTAGTGACCGTCGACGAAAGATGGATCTACTAAAAGACCAGGGAACAAGTAACAGTCGGAAAAATTGCCACGGTTTTCTGGGTTTCAAAGGAGCTAAACCATTGAATTGGTAGCTGACCGCATTGCAGAAAAAACTTTTGTACACACAATACATGTTTTCATACAGCATAGCAGTTCAAAGGCAGTATGACTTTATGACAGATATTGCCTTAATTGGGTGGTCCCATTGTGATTTTACAAATACGAAAACTGACGAAACGTCTTGAAACATGGCTTGTTTAGATTATAAAACTTTAACTTAACGGTTTTGACTTTAATACGTTTGTTCGCGATTTCTATCACATTATCCTTATCTTGCGAAATTTAATAATACTTCTTAACCTTCTTAAATATTCTTTGGCGGAGACATACCTTAAGGTGAGGCCCTCTTTTATTTTTTGATCGACAATAAATTTCGAACCGTTTATACATAAATCTATGAGAAGAAGAGAATATGAATGAATTGTTACATTTTCTAGTTAGTTAGAAAAAAAATTTCACAGTAGTCAGACAACAGGCTCGTGAGAGACAAGGTTTAGTTAATTGGAAAAAATCTGTATAATAAAGAATTTTGTGTGTCAATAAAACACTCAATTTTTAATAGGAAATTTAGGGTTGAAGTTTGGTAAAACACTTTTTTTAGAGAAGCTCCCGGAGATCAGCTGTACTTCCTTTGCAAATTATTTTTTTTCTAATACTAACTCTTAAAATACAGTTAAAAGATACAATGATTTGTGTACAAAATTTTGGAACAATAAATTTAAAAGTTTTCTCAGAAACATTATGGAAAATTCGATTTTTTTCGCCTTCCTACTGTATATAACACCTTGAATTCGGTACTGGAGATTGGAGTACAGAAAACGGTAACTCCTTAGGAGGTTTGATATTAAGAAATCTAAAAAAATCAAAAGAATTTGTTCGTCATGACTATTTGAGTACTACGTCAGCTCGCATTTCACCGTTTCTTAGTGTCAGAGCTCTGTTGGATTCGAATTGCTTCCCCTTACATCACGCTCGCTGACCCAGCTAAACTTTTCTCTTCTCAGACCTAGCCTATTTTGCAGTTAAAAACTAAATACAACTCTGAGCAAGAAATAGTGACTTTGTTCATAATTTATTCTTCCAAATCTATATAGGCCCTTCAAAGTAATCTTATTTAGCCTCAATAAACTTGTACCAACTTGTTTTCCAATCCTGGAATTAGTGATTGATTCAAAACGGTTTCTCAGGAGCGGTCGTTTGAGTTTGCTGAATAGTTCGACTCACACGGGGCTAAATGAGACGAATACGGTGGTTGCGGTCGATATTGGTTGAAAATTTGCGAAAAACTCACTTAGAATCAAAGCAGTATGCGACAGTGGATTATCATGGAGGCCAAGCACTCAACTAGTATTCCTTTGTTGGCAGTTTGGCAGGTCAGAAGGGATTCGAAATGCATTACACCTCGTTAATCAAAGAAAACTGCCAACACAACCTTTAGTTTTGATCTGCTTTGACGTAGCTTTTCCGGCTTCGGCTCATCTTTGCTACGTTATTCGACCGATTGATCGTCTGTTTTCGTGTCGTAAACATAGATCCAAGACTCATCGCCAGTAATAATACATTTCATGATCATTCCGGAAAGCATTGTTTCTCAGACATTAACGCGACGCTGCTTTTAGAAAAAAATTTAGTGATTTTGGAACCAATCGTGATTCACTTTTCTTAAGCCCAAATGATCTTTAAAAAAGATTTTCACCTATCCTTCCGATATTCCAACGCTGACAGCAACATTTCTAACTGATAATCGTCGATTCTCAAGCACTAATTTCTTTATTTTATTGGCCATCATTTATTTGGTTTCGGCCATCGGTTGGTATTGATAGCCATCCGGACGTGGTTCGTCGTCTATGCGTTCTCGACCCTCTTTGAATAATTTGCACCAGTTAAAAACAATTGCTCGTAACTATCACCGAAGGTCTTTTCCAACAATTTAAATGTTTCAGCACCAGCAACTAAATTGAGAAAATGTTTCCCCAATTTATAAGTTAAGAATGTTATATGGTAAAAAACTAGGCAACAGAAGAAATTAATATTACTCGGCAGCTCTCTTTCCACAGTAGAGGAGAAGTGTTGAGTTCTTGTTTCAAAGTAAAAAAGAATTCGCATGGTTGAGAATAATTCCTATAGCACTTCATCAATCAAAAGTCTTTCACAGTATCAGCTACCCAATACAATCCAAAATCACAGAAATAATATGACTCTCATAAAGAGAAATTCAAATAGACAAATCAAACGACGAATTCTTACGTATACAAGTATGTATACCAAAAACTTTCCATTAACAACTATATTTCAAACTTCAATTAGAAGCAGCAAGGAATTTCTGAAAACTACACATATGGCAAGACATACACACTTTTTGCTAGTTATTCTTCAGACAATTTCCAGAGAAATCTCCTCTGTCTACATTGATGCTAAACCGACTGCCAATAGAACAAGTAGGAACTTCATAACATCGTAAATATACCACTTAACTACATAGCAGACATGGTTCAATTTATTTCCACACGAGCAATCAACCATCCATAAATGTTAGCCTGGACACAAATTAATATTGTATCTGCCTGGACTTAACCCTTAACCAACTTACTAGATGGATAATATTTTCCTTGACTCAGTTCCGTCCATACAAGTTCTTTCCAGTGTAAACTATTACATGACATCGATAAAAATATATATTTTTAATGTGGTAAAGAGAGCGTTGATGAGCTCTGTGTAAACATTAGTATCAAAATGGTATCATCCGAGATGCTGGGAGATGCAGTAAAGGTTAAGGATGACTGGTAAAATAATTTATCAAATATATAATAATGATATTTCAGCAGCATTACAAATGCTTTTGATATAATTCAAAATACTTCTGAATTCATTGAAATTGAAAGTGGTTTTAAGTCCATATTTTACCGCCAACATTTTTCTCATGGTAAAGCAGAGAGAGCAAACTTTAACTGATTATAAGCAATTTAATAAAATTAGAACGAAGTGCGACCATGAGTTAACGCAAGAAAGCAATAAATACGTATACAATCAAATAAAAATTAGTTTTATTTCGCTCAAATTATTTGAGGCAATTTAATAAGCTGCCTCAACAGAAAACCTGCTCTTTCAGAATGCTTTTGGTTCTTAAATCTCACTCCTGAAGCGTTTAGTAGTTAGTGCTGTGAAATTCAAGTGGACGCCCCAAACGTTCCGAGCACTCAAAAGGAGTGAGCTTAAGTGACTACCACGAAGAAGCATAAGCATGCCAAGCCCCGGCGAGCGCTATTGAATTGCGGCTAACATTAATTTGGCACTGCTCGCAGTTCAAGGTCGCTGTTGTTTGCTTTTAAAGTGTGTTTCGCTTGTTCCCACCTTTTCAGCGCCAAAAGCTCATTTACTGCTCCACTCTTTTAGCTCAAACTAAATATACGTACGGACATACATTCTTACATTTATTCCACAACCCAATAAGCAGGAGTATGTATTTAGGTATGTAAGTATAAGTTTCATTAAATTTTCTCGGTATCTCGTGTAAGACCACAAAATGAGACCGCCGAATAAAGTACGTCCACCGTGGTCTCACCAAAGGCAAGTGTTTACGTTGTTCCGCAATAAATTGTTGCTGCTGTTGTTGATGTTTTTAGAAAATTTCTTATTTCGGTATTTTCAGGCAAAAGCTTTGAAAGACACAGTGCATTTAACACAATTTCATGTTGATGTTTACTTGGTTTTTACTCATCATTTCCTTGGAACTTTATTAAAAATTTTTAACTCTACTGAAAACAATTTAATTAAAATACTGTCACTTTGAAAATCATGAAAAGAATTCACGACTTTTTTTTTTAAATCTGAGGGATTCTTTACATCAAGTGCCAATAAATACTCATTCCGAGTGGTGATTTAACTGGAGTGCAACATGCTTATTGTAAGGATAGGTCAATGGATACTGCCCTGTATACCATCAAGTCATGGCTTGAAGTGGCCCTTAACCTAACCTACTTAACTCTGAGGCCAATTTTTTATCTGTCTTTTATACGATGATGGTTAATGTTATAGAAAATTATAACAACAATAAAGGGTGTTCTTTTAGACATGTGGTTTTCAACAAGAAATAAAATTAATACAATTTAATATTATGACCAAGAATTAACCTTTATTATAACGATAAGGCAGCATGATCTTGGAAGACAGGCCACAATCCAAAAAGTTTCCTTCCATAAATTGTTTTTTTCGTTGGCTGTATGACATGTACCACCGTCTTGTTTGACCCAGAGGCCGTCCACATCAACATTTTCTAATCATTAATTATGACCAATGATTCCCTCTGCCCATAGAGCTACCAAACATTGAGTTTTTGATAATATAACGGCGTCTCAACAATGGCTTGTGGATTATCATCACTCAAAATGTGACAATTTTCAACTGTACTGTATATTAAAAGCAGAAAATCGAGAGGTAAATTGTTAAAGTCCCAGCATGCCTAAATCATCGACACTGCTTGGCACGATGTAGTAAGATGCCTGGAAGAAGCCCTTATGCAAAAGAAATTCCCTGTAGGCACCTTTTTCGACATCGTGGGGACCTTCAACAAAATCCTTAAGTCCTCGAAAGTTTGAGGTGGAATCGATGCTTAAGAATATCGCATATAGTGTTGTTAGCGACTGAACGGTCGAGTGAGGTTAATAGGCAACCCCACAAGGCGGTATACTTTTCCCCCTGCTTTGGCTCTAATTTGTTAGCGACCTACTAAAAGAACTCGACGAGCGAGGCTGTCGTGTGATAGCCTACGCTGACAATGTTATGCTTATGGTAAGAGGAAAATACCTAAATATCGTCTACGAGATAAATGTAGGGTACCTCAACGTGGTATCGAACTGGGCGGATATAAGCGGCTTGGCCGTCAACCCAAGTCTAATTGAAATGGTTTTATTGACTAGGAGATATAACATCCCAAATGTGCCTCTGCCATATTTCGGGGGTTCATTTCTTGAACCTGTTGACATTATGAAATACCTAGGTAGGCAAAATATTGAAGCGAGAGCCCGACAGGCATCTACGGCTTTATACTGATATAGAGTGGCTATAAGAAAAAGGTGGGGATTCTCAGCAAAAGTGGTGTATTCGTCTAGAGGAAGACTCCCTAATAGGCGAATAGAAGAAGCAGCGGCCGTCAACGCAAGCAAAACTGAAATGGTTTTATTGATTAGGAGGTATAAGATCCCAAACGTGCCTCTTTACGCGGTTTCTGTCTGCAATTTGCTGTTCAGGTGGTATATCTATCTTATCCTTGATAAAAATCTTTCACGGATGCCGAATATTGTGGACGATGCTGGTAAGTGTATAGATGCGAGGTGTTCTTTAAGACTTATGCAAGCTGGATACATGAAGAGGTCGCTGAAATTCTATCCCTCTTTAACTGCATCCTGAAAAACTTGGATCATAAAGGCCACTTGTGGCTGCTTCTTCTCTGCTCACAAAACGACAAGGGTTATGTGGATGGGAAGATGTCGCTGAAGAAGTGGTGTAGTAAGCTTTTTCACATGTGTATCGAAGCTAAGAGGGAAGATTGCAGGGGTAGTAAGGAGAAATCTCTTACATGGAGGTGAGCATCCACTCCGAGGACGAGCGGCAATGCTAGCGCTGAGCTCACTAACTGTGCGGTCAAAGCCTATCCATCTTCTTCACTAGAAATATTACCAAGCTACTTCATCAACCGACTCGTGATCGAGTTGGTTTTATAGTAATTTTTTACACTTTTTACCATTTTCAGAGGCTTCTACGCTGTCCTAATAAAGATGCGTTAGTAATCAATACTTAATTATACCACGAATTCTATCCCAGCGAAAGCAATCTGAATTAACTATATTTGAAAATTACTTCCTCAGTTTGTTGCAGAGAATTTTCCTCGTGACTCATTCTTTTCCACAAAGTCTTGCTCTTAAAGAAAGTTTTTTCAAATATCAAATAATTGTAAAGCAGCAAATTTATCTATGAAATTTTCATTTTGATTTAATCATTTAATAATCGCTATTCATTTAGGCTTCGCGAGATCCTCAATGCAAATTAAATTAAGACAATGTAAGTAATATATAAATGTGCGTAGCTTTCTTTAGAGTCAGCAACCGATTAGTTGTGCTATTATATGCGTATAAATTTATTGCAGCGGCAGCTGACTTGACAAATGGCTCCGATACTCGTGCTTGGCTACGATAGCCGCCACATATGAGAACAGGAGCATGGAAACTGGATTGAAATTCAATTGAGCATTGTGAACGAAGGAGTTTATACAGAAACATTAGGGTGAATCTTAAACGTAAGAAGAAAGTGTTTTTGTCGGATTTTCTAAATTCCAACTCTTTTCTTCCTTGACAGCTGCGATATATTAACATTTTCCGAACCACCCTAACACATAT
This sequence comes from Bactrocera tryoni, assembly GCF_016617805.1. Taxonomy (NCBI): domain Eukaryota; kingdom Metazoa; phylum Arthropoda; class Insecta; order Diptera; family Tephritidae; genus Bactrocera; species Bactrocera tryoni. Next base: position 38,948,676 of record NC_052501.1, read on the forward strand.
GCTTAAGACTAGACTTACCCATAACATTGCACTGTCGCTCCGGACTGCTCGTTTGAACGCCAGCAATTGGTAGCGTTGTTGTTGCATTTATTGCCACCGTTGCGCTGGAATTGCTGCTTGCTGCCGCCGTGCCGCCGCCTCTTGCCGCCTGCTGTGAATTGCTGCTTGACTGCGTAATCAAATCGGCCTTATGCTGTTGCTGTTGCTGTTGCTGTTGGGCTTGTTGTTGCTCATCCGCGGTGGTGAGCAATATATCGATATTCACCACGCTGCCATTGTACTCACTACTGTAATCATTGTAGGAACTGCGAAAGTAAACGTTATCAATTTTGCTATTGTTATTATTTCTGCCGACGCCGACGCCACCGCCACCGTCCGCACCCCTTGGTGCGTTCGTGTCGTTTATTGTTTTTGCTGCGGTCGTTGCGTTAATAGTTTGTGTCCCGGCGAGACCCGACAAATCTGTGCGACGTGCTGGTGTCGCGCTCTCTAACTCCAACGAATTGTTGTTATAATCAGTAAAGCTGCCGCTGTTGTTCTTGTTGTTGTTGGCATTAATTTCGGTGGACGTGAGCCAGCGATGGAAGGCGTCATCCTGGTCTTCTTCGCTGCTTTCGCGATTAAACACATCCTGCTGCCGGAGTTCCGCCGTGTTGTCCTGCAGTGGGAGAAAGAAAGGAGAAGTGAGTGTTGAGTAAATGGCGGGGATTTTCGTATTTGTGTTAAGTGCTCGGGAAAGTTTTGCGAAAACTTTTGTGCGTCGACGACGCTGTGGCATGACGATTGTAGACATTAAGTGCTTTTTGACCCTCGAGCGCATGCAGAGGCTGGGTCCACGGAAGAGTGGGCGTATTTGTGCGACGTTGTTTGGTTGCCTGAATTTATTTGTCGCTTATTGGAAATTAAATCTTAATGCATTTAAATTGAAATCTAATGAAATAGGATGCTTTGAGTATTAAGCGTTTCTAAAGCCTTTTGCAGCAGGATTTCACTCGGAGTGCTATTAATTATTCGAGGCGAATGAAAAGGACATAAGGAGTAATTACAAGTGATGCTTATATAAAACAAAGGCTACGAATGCTTAGTTTTTAATAAAATTACAATATTAGGTGGAAAAGAGCAGATTCTCTGAAGCCAAAATAAGGAAGAAATGCGCACGAAGAATCTAAACAAAGAATCATTATTATTTTGTCATATTTCGCCGAATGAGACTACTCCTGCAGTCCTAAAAGGAAGAAAGGAAGGAAAATCAAAAAACCCGTTAAACACAATTCATCTTGTCAAACAAATTAATTCAAATCGAACTTAAGCAAAGTGTAAGCTAATCATTGAGATACTTACTTTATCTATTTTTATGATAAAATCATCACCATATAAAAGGAAGGAGAAATACTTACTTTTACATTCTTGCTACAGAGTATAAAAGTTTTATTCACCTAACGGTCCTTTGTGTAACCTAAAACTAATCGAGGTAGGTATGGATAGATATATTTAAATGAGAAGGATGACGAGACGAGTTGAAATCCGAGTGGCTGTTTGTTTTTCCGTATGTCTGTCCGTCCGCTTAAGGGATAACTTGAGTAAAAACTGATATATCTTGGTACACATGTTTCTTGGCACCCAAAAAGCGTTCAAATTACACGGCCACGGCCAAAAAGCTCCGTTAATCGGAAATTTATAAAGTGTCATAACTAAGCTCCGCAATAAGATACAAAGCTCTTATTTAGTGAAACGAACTGCTTAGAACATCTACGGTTGGAAAAGTGGGCGTGTATATATCTCCTAATAATAACCATCTTTGCTCAGATTATATCCTTTGTTATCAATACCAATTTTGTGCAAGTGGGTGAACTCGGATTTTAAGCCTGCCTGCCTTTCATATAAAGGATTATTTACCCGCCTCCTGCCCCTTTAACCGTTTGTTAAAAACTACTTAAAGTGCTATAAATCTTTAACCAGATGTAGAAGAAACACAAAATTTAAATACCGAAAGGCTTTATAGCAGCGTTTTCAGGTGAAATCAATGTCTCGGCACCTAGCCCACCGTTTTTAACCCACTTATTGTTTATTTACAAGGGCCCCCTGGTGGCGCCATCTATATGTCGACTGATGCGTTAGAATCTGCTATCTTTATCGATTGCCCAGTGAGAATTTCATGACATTTCATAATGACATTGGAAGTGAAGTTGTTGTGTTTAAAGTGTCAGTATGTTTGTGTTATCGGTGCGAAAATGAGATTCGAACAAAGAGCCAACATTAAATTATACCCTGCACAGGGTATATTAAGTTTGTCACGATGTTTGTAACACCCAAAAAGAAGCGTCGGAGACCCTATAAAGTATATATATAATTGATCAGTATGTTGAGCTGAGTCGATTTAACCATGTCCGTCTGTCTGTCTGTCCGTCCGTCCCTCTGTATATATACGAACTAGTCCCTCAGTTTTTAAGATATTCTTTTGAAATTTTGCAAACGTCATTTTCTCTTCAAGAAGCTGCTCATTTGTCGGAACGGCCGATATCAGACCACTATAACATATAGCTGCCATATAAACTGAACGATCGGAATCAAGTTCTTGTATGGAAAACTTTCACATTTGACGATGTATCTTCACCAAATTTGGTACAGATTATTTTCTAAGGCAACACAGAAAAAACCGAAAAAATTGTTCAGATCGGATTACTATAGCATATAGCTACCATACAAACTGAACACATAGTTACTAAAAGAAATGCACCTGTGAATGGTATATTAGCTTCAGTGCAGCCGAAGTTAACGTTTTTTCTTGTTTTGTTTTAAAATTGGTAAAACTTTTACCGAAACGTTTCAATTGATGAAACAAGTTTATGACGAAAATTGCCTATCCCGTAGCAGTGTGCACGGTTTCAACGTTTTCAAAGTGGTCGCGAGGACATAAATGACGATCAACATGTGGGCCAATCAAAATCAGTGATCACCGGAAACAGTGCGTGAATTCATCAAAAATCAGCTGAAATCATCATTGAAATTCATGGAAATGGAATTGAACATCTCCAAAATATCGATTCATCGCATTTTGACCCAACATTTGGGCTTACGAAAGGTGTGTGCACGGTTTGTTCCGCACAAATTGACTGACTACCAAAACTTGCTCAGAACCCAACATTTGAAGGACATCATTAAAGAGGTTAAAAAAGACAAAAACTTCCTTTAAAATATTGTGACTGGTGACGAAACGTGGTGTTTCCAATATGATCCCTAAAGGAAAGTGCTGAATGGGAGGCACCGGACGAGCCGAAATCCAAAAAAAGGCTTACACCGGTATACTGGCGGCCATACCGGCCAACGAGCTAAACACTCGTTCAACATGCTTTTGGGCCGTGCAAAAAGCTGTATTGAAGCAGAAGGAGACTATTTTGAATAAAATAAATTGATTTTGACGAAAAAAACCATTTGTTTTTGTTTTTTTTTTTAAGTCGTGTTTACTTTGGAAAGCTCCTTTTATAGACTCAGTTTAGTGGGGAATACAAACCACTGGACTTAGCTGCTTCAATTTGCACTCACACTCGCGCGAGTGTTTAAAATGAGAAAAGCCAGTGTATTTAAGGAGAGTACAATTTATTTATTATTATCCCTTATTTAAACTAATAATAATTTATCGATTTAATGTTCAAGGTGTTGGATCGCTGTAAGTCGGTGCGGACGGGGCGCAACGATCGGAGCAAAAATAGCTTTTCGCGGCGCAGTGTAGAATATGAGTATAATGTATGGATATACAAGTATGAAACGAATGTTGATGTGTGAATTGTGTAGAACGAATTGTGTCTTTTCCGTTGTCCATCCTTTTTAATGAGTGGGTTGGTGTGTAGATGTGGGAGTGGTGTTAGTGTTGTGTTGTAGTCCTATCAGTTGTGGTGAATTGAGCTGTGTTTTATTAAGGTGTCCCAGTTTTTCCGGTTAGAGTGGCTGGATGCTTAACTCATTTAAACAATGGTTGAAGGGAACGGATATTCATATTTGTTAGATGACTTAGCGACCGGTTGAACCTTTAGTACTGTTCCACCGTTTGAACAGCTGGTGTAGTTTGTTCTATTCGATACTATCTAAAGCTCGGAAAGGCGAATGGAGCTGCGCACCATCAATTGTTTTGCGAGTCATCGTCGTGCCAAAAAATATAGTTATAAATAGTTTATTTTACAGAAACTTAAGAGCTGCTTTGATTTTTGAATTGCATCTCATATTTATCGGTTGTGAAGCGTCCTCATCAACAACAGTTATAACATTTCTGAAATTGTTAGTATTATGCCCTCCCCAGAGGCTCAGTACTAAAATTGCTTATATAGTAAGTAAGCCCACATATTGACAATACGGCGCTATATTTTATCTGGCAGCTTAGTGAAAGTATAAATTTTAAAATTTCCATTGCTTGTAAGCTTTAAACTCAATGCAATAATCTCCTGTTGACTCCATTTTATGGGAGAAAAATTGCACAATAAAACGAAAAAACACAAAATTCAATTTGTACCTCATTCAAATTGTGTTGTCAGCAGAAAAGCGTTTTAAAAATTATAGCTGCTTGGATGGAGAGGCCAACGGTAGCGTACTCGACTATCACAACTCCACAAAATTGACGCTGAGAGGCCAATAAAAAACTGCATTGAGTGAGTAAAATGCGAACGAAGCGATTAAAGTGAAGTACACGTTTACACCTTTTGGCTACATACAACTACTTTTATATGAATGAGTGCACCTCACCTAGGTGATTCTAAACCATTTTTATTGGAAATCGTGTGACCAAAGCAAATTTACTAGATTGCTGATTGAATTACCAGAGCGAATTGGTGAAGAGCAGAGGAGGAAGCTCAATAAAAAATTTAGTTAAAAAGAAAGTGTGTTGCAATTGTTGGAGGGCGCAAGTTCTACTAAATTCACTGTTATAATTTTGACAGCCAGTGTTTTCAAAAGCAGAGATACATATGTGCTTATGTAAAGCTATCAATTGAATTAGAGTTTTCTACTATAATATGCATATATTTATACTCTCGTAACAAAGTTGTTAAGGAAAGTACTATTATAGTTTTGTTCACATAACGGTTGTTTGTAAGTCCTAAAACTAAAAGAGTCAGATATAGGGTTATATATACCAAAGTGATCAGGGTGACGAGTAGAGTTGAAATCCGGATGTCTGTCTGTCCGTCCGTCCGTCTCTCCGTCTGTCTGTTCGTCCGTCTGTCCGTCCGTCCGTGTCAGCTGTAATGAGTGAAAATTGAGATATCATGATGAAACTTGGTACACGTATTTCTTGGCTCCATAAGAAGGTTAAGTTCGAAGATGGGCAAAATCGGACCTCTGCCACGCCCACAAAATGGCGAAAACCGCAAACCTATAAAGTGTCATAACTAAGCCATAAATAAAGATATTAAAGTGAAATTTGACACAAAGGATCGCATTAGGGAGGGGCATATTTGGACGTAATTTTTTTGGAAAAGTGGGGTGGCCCCGCCCCCTACTAAGTTTTTTGTACCTATCTCGGAAATTACTATAGCTATGTCAACCAAACTCTACAGAGTCGTTTTCTTCACGTATTTCCATATACAGTTCAAAAATGGACGAAATCGGATAATAACCACGCCCACCTCCCATACAAAGGTTATGTTGAAAATCACTAAAAGTGCGTTAACCAACTAACGAAAAACGTCAGAAACACTAAATTTCACGGAAGAAGTGGCAGAAGGAAGCTGCATCCAGGCTTTTTTTTTAATTGAAAATGGGCGTGGCGTCGCCCACTTATGGACCAAAACTATATCTCATGAATTACTTGACCGATTTCAATGAAATTCGGTATATAATATTTTCTTAACAGCGTGATGACATGTACGAAATATGGGTGAAATCGGTTCTCAACCACGCCTTCTTCCAATATAACGCTATTTTGAATTCCATCTGATGCCTCCTCTGTATAATACATATACATATACATTTGGAAATGAAAATACAATTCAATACTCAAAGTACACAAATTGAGAGCATCGACATCTCTCGTTTGAATGGTTTTGGTGGCTATTTTGGATATGAAACGGCGTTTTCACTCGACTCGTCCCAATAAAGGTGAATTCTTTTCAAAAAGTAGTACTTTAAACAGGTCGGTTTGGGATGTGTGATAGTGCGAATTCCATTCTCAGGTTCATGGAGAGAGCATTATAACTGCCGATGAGAAATGGGCTTATGAGTTTGACAAGCAAGCAAGTCAACAATCAATTATCAGAATGGAAGAAACAAAACGAGCTGAATCCAAAAAACCCACGCCAAAGCCGCTTAAAAATCAAGGTGATGCGGATGGTTTTTTCAATATTCGTGGTTTGGTGTATCATGAATTTGTTCCGGAAGGACAGACGGTAAATAAGGGGTTCTATTTGGCCCTATTGAGGCGTTTGCGTGAGAACATAGATCGTAAATGGCCGGAATTTTGGAAGAACAATTCATACATTTTACACAATGGTAATGCACCATCGCATCGAGCCACGATTGTGACCGAATTTGGAGCCAAAAGCCCAATGAATATCATCGACCAACCACCCTATTCACCAGAATTGACTCCGTGTGATTTTTTCTGGTTCCCCAAACCGAAATTGCTGCCCCGTGGAACCCGCTGAAGTCCATCACAAAAAGTGTTTATGCAAAGTATTTCGAAGACAGGAAAAATCTTAGCCAAAAGTGAAATATTTTTTACTTTAATAATGACAGAGTTATAACACTACTCCGACAGACAGTCTCTACACTAATTTATTGATAAAGCATAATATATTTTTTATACTTACTGGGGATAATGAGGGAAAGGTAGACTAGATTTGTTCCTTTTTTTGTCTTGAAATTTTTTGACAGAAATATACCTTTGATATTAACAAATTAAATGGAAAACTTTGTTTACGGTTATCATTGAAGCTTGACTGTTTTGTCTAGCTCTTCGGATAGCTCTTAATTTAAGTTATAAGTTTGAAGTAACTTTATTTTGAATAAGGGATTGAAATTTAAATATTTTGATGATACCAATATTTTAGACTTTACGAGAAAATTATAATAAATAAATCTTATTAAATAGAAAATCGCCATATTTTTATCACAATTAATTCTTCAGCTGCTTTGTCTGCCTTTTTTACGGAACTCATAAAACGTTCAACAACTCGATCGATTTTCTGACGAGATGAAATGCATCGCAAACCATGCCATTATTTGCTTCAAACTATACGAAAATTCTTCTTGAAGCATATAGTTTTTATTTCCTCAGAAGGTTAAGTGCTATACTTTCAGTATTAGGCTAGTAATACTACTTTAGAGACATCCATGGCCATTTACTACTTGTGTGAGACGAGCGTTATCTTCTCAGTTCTGTTAATACAACGAATGAGCTGGATGGATCCAACAGCTCTTAGTTGACAAATCTCGTCGATGTTGCGATTTTTCTTATTGAATGCGATCGATCTTATATTTTTTCGCGTCAAATAGCGAGCTATTAACACCAAATACAGGCAGACAGCGTTGCCAATTACTCGAAAAACAGGGCACATACACAAGAGCAACCAAAACTTCTGGCAATCACGGCGAATACCAGATTTCCACGTACACAACACGCTTGTAATTAAATTCCGTTACTCATAGCATTACTTTTAGTCGCTGTTGCATCACTCTTAACTAAAGCGACAAAAACAACAATGCCATGCAACACCAACAACAGCCGCCATCAAACCGCCAACCGCAGCGGCATACGTCGATTGACTAATTTGGTTTGTTGTACGCGCAATCGTGCTAATTGTGTCGGACGGGTGAGCGGGTGTGAATGCAAGTTCGCATGAGCGTAACTGCGAGTGCCTATGAGTGTGTGTGTGTGTGTGTGAGGGAGCACTTAATGTCCTTTGCTGCCTGATTTCAATGAAATTGCAGATGAGATTGCAACACCACTGCCAGATCGCGCATAATACACGCACATACACAAACAAATTTGCAAACTTACATAAACATGCATACACTGACATATTGCCTATAGCTGAGCTAAAAGTTTTCCGCGTTCGTGAGTTGAACTGCGTCGAAGCTGCTTTACGGCAATTTACTGCACGAGAGGCGCCGATATGGAAAGTGCTCGTGGTTTAAGCATACTTTAGGGAGTAATGTCATGTGTGCGAGAAAATTGATGAGCAGAAATGCGGCCTAAGCGCCAGAAATCGCGCACACATACAAATATAATTGACGGCTGCTGCTGTTTACTTTCGTCAGGGCTTTAACAAACGATTGCGTATGTATGCATGTGAGTGTGTGTATGTGGATGAGATATGCGTGTTCTTTATTTTCCGCATTAATAGCCTCATGATGTACGGGCATATACTCGTATACATGCAAATGTTCATAATATTTGTGTTTTTGCTGATAAGCATGGCAGCGTGAAATGAGCTTAGCGATTACGATCACGCTCTTGCGAGTTTTATTTAAATCATATATGGTTTACCGTTGTTTACTTTCCTTGTATTCTACTACATACAAGTATATAAGTTAATAGTACGTCTTTATTTGTATCTGAGCTCAAAGGTTATATTGTGTGATTAAAAAAATTCGGAATTGAACGCCAAGGCTTTTACTTTCAATACAAAATTTTCAAACTTGACATATACTGTAGATGCCCCATTATAGCATATTTAATACGAGTATATGTATACGAGTATACCTTTCCTTATCCATTTATTAAGTCTTTAGTTCTAGTCTTGTCATATTTTGGCTATATCCGCTTCGTTTTGCTGACTTGGTTATGGTTTTTCATCTGTTCTGAACTAATTGGACAAATGTGTATAAGGTTATCTTTTGATCGTTCTCAACAAGCATGATACTAACTCCTCCTCGGACTCGTTCAAAGAAGCTACTGACTTGGCCAACTCATTTGATTTTCCGTTCCCATAAATTTTCCTGTGACCAGGAACTCAAATTATAAATAAGTGGAGTTGTCCTGCCAATGAGCTTCAGGCCTTCCTGCAATTTTTATTCAATTTGGAATTAAAAAGTCATGTAGACAAGACCAAAACACACATCCGTATCTAATCCGCAGTTCATTTCGGACGCGTCGGTATAGATAGGGACTGCATCAACCTCTTCTACCAAACCTCTTCTCCACTCGGGTCTAGAGGGTATCCTTACCCGTAAGTGGCTATTGAAATCTAATATTCCACCAAGATTGTCTGATTTACTTATGTGTAGCAGGCTCAGGATGGCGATGTGTCCATAATATTTCCTATTCCAGCATCCTAATTCCTACATTCTTATAGCAGAACATGCTGCTCTTCTCCGAGTAAGACGTCAATGGGCAGCTGGTTCAGGAGTCTATTAAGTGACCGAGGCATGCTTTATAGAACCGGTAATACCTGCACAGACTGCTCTCTGCACTCCTGTTAGTTTCCTCATATTAAAGCTTTTCTTTAAAGCTGGCCACCAAACCAGGGCTCAATATATCAGAATTGGCGTTATGACGTCCGTATACATCCAAATAAGAATATTTGGTTTAAGGTCACTGTACCACCTAATAATCCGTGTGTGCTTTATGTATTCTTACGTACTTTTTCAATAGAACTGTACAGGTCTTCCCTATACCTAGAACTTCCGCTTGAAAGATGTTGACTGAATTTGGCAGACAGGTCAAGATCCTCGTCGGATAACCTTTTCTTTACTCCGTAGTTCATTTTGAATATAGATATATGTAGTATCCTGCTCACCTACTGAACATCTTCTCCATTTACGTCTAGACGGTAACCTCACTCTAAAATTGGCTATTGAAATCCAACTGTTGGAGAATAAGTCTGACTAAATTCGGTTTAGTTGATTGAGGATGGTGCTATGTTCATAATATTTCTAGTTCCAACCTTCTTATTCATTTATATGCAGTTGACGCAGAAGGATATTAAGGACATCAGTCAGAACTGACTTAATAGCCCTGGTATCCTCTACACAGGTTGTCTCTGTATTCCATTTAATTTCCTGATATTATATTATTATGTTAATGCTGGCCTCCAAATCAGTGCTCTATATAAGTATATATAAGAATTGGCCTAACGATGGCCGTATATATCCTCATGGCTATATTTCCTTTAAGGCCACAGTTCCTGCAAAGTATTCTTTTGTAGGCGTAATCAACATGTACATCAACATCAACACTGTGTCGTCTGCATATCCATTATATATACAAGGTGCGTTCCAAAGTTAACAGGACTTAAAAAAAAAACACAGAACAAATTGGTTTTTCGGCAAAATCAATTTATTTTATTCAAAATAGTCTCTTTCTGCTTCAGAACAGCTTTTTGCACGGTCCAAGAGCATGTCGAACGAGTGTTTTAGCTCGTTGGTCGGTATGGCCGCCTGTATGGCGGTGCAAGCCTTTTGAATGGCCTCTACGTCTGCATAACGCTTTCCTTTCATGGACAAATGCATTTTTCCGAAAAGAAAGAAGTCGCATGGTGCCATATCAGGTGAATACGGTGAGTGGTTAATGGTTAAAAAGTGTTTTTCGGGCAAATAATCGGTCACAATGATGTCATTCGAATGTTGGATTTTGAGCAATTTTTGGTCGTCAGTCAATTTGTGTGAAACAAATCGTGCACACACCTTTCGTAAGCCCAAGTGTTCTGTCAAAATGCAATAAATCGATATTTTGGAGATGCTCAATTCCATTTCCGTGAATTTCAATAATGATTTATTCTGATTTTTGTTGAATTCACGAACAGGTTTGATGGAATTTCCGGTGATCTCGGATTTTGATTGGCCCACATGTTGATCGTCATTCATGTCCTCGCGATCACTTTGAAAACGTTGAAACCGCTCGTGAATTCTGCTACGGGATAGGCAATAAGCGCCATAAACTTGTTTCATTAATCGAAACGTTTCGGTAAAAGTTTAACCAATTTTCAAACCAAATTTTATGTTGGCTCTTTGTTCGAAGCTCATTTTTGCACCGATAACACAAACATATTGACACTTAAAACGCAATAACTTCATTTTCAATGTCATTATGAAATGTCAGGAAATTCTCACTGGACAATCGATAAAGATAGCGGATCCTAACGCACCAGTCGACATATAGATGGTGCCCCAAGGGGGCGCTAGTTTTAAAAAGTCCTGTTTACTTTGGAATTTACCTTGTATACGGGACATATGGGATTTTTAATTATTTTTTATACTCTCGCAACAAAGTTGCTAAGGAGAGTATTATAGTTTTGTTCACATAACGGTTGTTTGTAAGTCCTAAAACTAAAAGAGTCAGATATAGGATTAGATATACCAAAGTGATCAGGGCGACGAGTAGAGTTGAAATCCGGATGTCTGTCTGTCCGTCCATCCGTCCGTCCGTCTGTCCGTCCGTCCGTGCAAGCTGTAACTTGAGTAAAAATTGAGATATCATGATGAAACTTGATGCACGTATTCCTTGGTTCCATAAGAAGGTTAAGTTCGAAGATGGGCAAAATCGGCCCACTGCCACGCCCACAAAATGGCGGAAACCGAAACCCTATAAAGTGTCATAACTAAGCCATAAATAAAGATATTAAAGTGAAATTTGGCACAAAGGATCGCATTAGGGAGGGGCATATTTGGACCCAAGTGTTTTGGAAAAGTGGGCGTGGCCCCGCCCCCTACTAAGTTTTTTGTACATATCTCGGAAACTACTATAGCTATGTCAACCAAACTCTATGGAGTCGTTTCCTTCATGCATTTCCATATACAGTTCAAAAATGGAAGAAATCGGATAATAACCACGCCCACCTCCCATACAAAGGTTATGTTGAAAATCACTAAAAGTGCGTTAACGAACTAACAAAAAACGTCAGAAACACAAAATTTTACGGAAGAAATTGCAGAAGGAAGCTGCACCCAGGCGTTTTTTAAAAATTGAAAATGGGCGTGGCCTCGCCCACTTATGGACCAAAAACCATATCTCAGGAACTACTATACCGATTTCAATGAAATTCGGTATATAATATTTTCTTAACACCCTAATGACATGTACAAAATATGGCTGAAATCGGTTCACAACCACGACTTCTTCCAATATAAAGCTATTTTGAATTCCATCTGATGCCTTCTTTGTATAATACGAGTATAAACATTAGGAACCAATGATGATAGCGGAATAAAACTTTACAAAAATACGGTATTTGAAAAATATGTAAATGACGTATTATGAAATCTCGATTATCACTTTACCATGCGAGAGTATAAAATGTTCGGTGACACCCGAACTTAGCCCTTCCTTACTTGTTAATTTTTTATTTAATGTTTTACATTTTTAAGAAGTGTCGGAGGATGGAGTCATGTGTAGAAGTTCACGCAAGTGAGGAAAGTTCTCTGATCGCCATTCACTTGGGAGTGGCCAGAAGCGATTCTTTTACACATGGCTCAAGCAGCTCACTACTTCCGGTCTTTGACCAAGTATCCTCTGGGTAGCCTAAGAACATCCGTTCGAAGGCGAGCTAATGTGAGAAGGCGAAACATTCCCTACATAGGGTTGTGCGCTGGGCTTGGGACCCGCCACGTAAAAAACAATACCAATGAAAAGGAAAACACAGCCTCGGATGAGAGACCTCCCTTTTGATGACGACCATGGCAAACGGAATAAGGACTACGATTTGAGGGCATGCACCTGGAATGTCCGGACCCTTTAATTGGGAAGGTGCCGCTGCCCAGCTGGTTGATGTCCTCGCAAAATAAAGGCTGACATCACCGCCGTCCAAGAAATGCGATGGACGGGACAAGGACAGAGACGAGTAGGTCCCTTGTGACATTTACTACAGTGGCCATATAAAGGAGCGCAAGTTTGGTGTTGGATTCGTGGTGGGAGAGAGACTCCGTCGCCGAGTACTATCATTCACTCCGGTGAATGAACGTCTAGCCACAATCCGCATCAAAGCGAGGTTCTTCAACATATCGCTGATCTGCGCCCACGCCCCGACGGAAGAGAAGGACGATGTGACCAAAGATGCCTTTTATGAGTGCTTGGAGCGCACTTATGAAGGCTGCCCCCGCCACGATGTCAAAATCGTGCTTGGCGACTTTAACGCCAGGGTGGGCAAAGAAGGTATATTTGGCACTACGGTCGGTAAATTCAGCCTCCACGACGAAACATCCCCAAATGGGTTGAGGCTGACTGACTTCGCCGGGGCCCGAAATATGGTTATCTGTAGTACTAGATTCCAGCATAAGAAGATTCATCAAGCTACCTGGCTGTCTCCTGATCGAAAAAATACCAACCAGATCGATCATGTTGTGATAGATGGAAGACACGTCTGCAGTGTTTTAGATGTGCGTGCGCTCCGAGGTCCTAACATCGACTCGGACCACCATCTTGTTGCAGCTAAGATTCGCACCCGCCTCTGTGCAGCAAAAAACGCGCGCCACCAAACACAAGGAAAGTTCGACGTCGAGAAGCTGCAATCACAACAGACAGCCGAACGATTTTCTACTCGGCTTGCACTCCTGCTCTCTGAGAGCACTCGTCAACAACTCGGTATAAGGGAACTGTGGGACGGCATTTCAAATTCCTTACGTACAGCTGCAACCGAAACCATTGGTTTTCGGAAAGTGCAAAAGAACAGCTGGTACGACGAGGAGTGCCGTGTCGCAGCGGAGAGAAAACAGGCTGCCTACCTCGCAACGTTACGATCGACCACTACACGTGCGGGATGGGATAGATACCGAGAGTTGAAGAGAAAAGCGAGACGCATTTGTAGACAGAAGAAGAAAGAGGCCGAAATGCATGAGTACGAAGAGCTTGATAAGCTGGCCGACAGGGGTAATGCTCGAAAATTCTTCGAAAAAAAGCGGCGGCTTACAGAAGGTTTCAAGACCGGAGCATACTCTTGTAGAACCCCCAAAGGTGATCTAGTCACTGATGCCCAGAGCATACTTAAATTATGGAGGGAACACTTCTCCAGCCTGCTGAATGGCAGTGAACGCACAACATCAGGAGAAGGAGAACCCAATTCCCCAATCGATGAAGATGGAGCGGACGTTCCATTACCCGACCATGAAGAAGTTCGAATAGCAATTGCCCGCCTGAAGAACAACAAAGCGGCAGGGGCCGACGGATTGCCGGCCGAGCTATTCAAACACGGCGGCGATAAACTGATAAGGAGCATGCATCAGCTTCTTTGTAAAATATGGTCGGACGAAAGCATGTCCGACGATTGGAATTTAAGTGTGCTATGCCCAATCCATAAGAAAGGTGACCCCACAATCTGCGGCAGCTACCGTGGGATTAGTCTCCTCAACTTCGCATATAAGGTTCTATCGAGCGTATTGTGTGATAGATTAAAGCCCACCGTCAACAAACTGATTGGACCTTATCAGTTTGGCTTCAGACCTGGAAAATCAACAACCGACCAGATATTAACCATGCGCCAAATCTTGGAAAAGACCCGTGAAAGAAGAATCTACACACACCACCGAAAAGGAGCTGCCTTTATGCCGCGATGTCTGAATTTGGTATCCCCGAAAAACTGATACGGCTGTGTAAACTGACGTTGAATAACACCAAAATCTCCGTCAGGATCAGGAAGGACCTCTCCGAGCCGTTCGATACCAAACGAGGTTTCAGACAAGGCGACTCCCTATCGTGCGACTTCTTCAACCTGCTTCTGGAGAAAATAGTTCGAGCTGCAGAACTAAATAGAGAAGGTACCATCTTCTATAAGAGTGTACAGCTGCTGGCGTATGCCGATGACTTAGATATCATCGGCCTCAACACCCGCGCCGTTAGTTCTGCTTTCTCCAGGCTGGACAAGGAAGCACAGAAAATGGCTCTGGCAGTGAACGAGGGCAAGACGAAACATCTCCTGTCATCAAACAAACAGTCGTCGCACTCGCGACTTGGCTCTCACGTCACTGTTGACAGTAATAACTTTGAAGTTGTAGATAATTTCGTCTATTTAGGAACCAGCATTAACACCTCCAACAATGTCAGCCTGAAAATCCAACGCAGGATTGCTCTTGCCAACAGGTGCTACTTCGGACTGAGTAGGCAATTGTAAAGTAAAGTCCTCTCTCGACGAACAAAAGCTAAACTCTATAGGTCGCTCATAATTCCCGTCCTGCTATATGGTGCAGAGGCTTGGGCGATGCCAACAACCGATGAGTCGACGTTACGAGTTTTCGAGAGAAAAATTCTGCGAAAGATTTATGGTGCTTTGCGTATTGGCCACGGCGAATATCGCATTCGATGGAACGATGAGCTGTACGAGATATACGACGACATCGACATAGTTCAGCGAATTAAAAGACAGGGGCTACGCTGACGAAAACACTCCAGCTCTGAAAGTATTCGACGCAGTACCTGCCGGGGGAAGCAGAGGAAGAGGAAGACCTCCACTCCGT
This sequence comes from Bactrocera tryoni, assembly GCF_016617805.1. Classification (NCBI taxonomy): domain Eukaryota; kingdom Metazoa; phylum Arthropoda; class Insecta; order Diptera; family Tephritidae; genus Bactrocera; species Bactrocera tryoni. Next base: position 38,964,048 of record NC_052501.1, read on the forward strand.
TGGAAGGACCAGGTGGAGAAGGACCTGGCTTCGCTTGGAATATGCAATTGGCGCCACGTAGCGAAAAGAAGAAACGAATGGCGCGCTGTTGTTAACTCGGTTATAATCGCGTAAGCGGTGTCTACGCCAATTAAGAAGAAGAAGTCATTTCCAAAAATGAGCAGGGAATTATTTATTCGCTTAATGCGACCAGAATCCTTCCATACCTAAAATGGATTTACAATGGATATAATCTAGAATCCTGCACACAGAAATCGACAAAAGGGTTAATATATATTTAGAATTCTGGTTATTTTCCGATAAATATGGGTAATATAATAGAATGAACATCCCTACACTTCCTTTACTTTACTCAACTTTTTTTTTCACTTTCATATCTGACTTTGATGAATTCAATATGGTGATGAATGGAAATATTTATATTCTGGCAACATGTTGCTATAGATTATCTATTAATAGGGTTGTTCACCCAACGGTTGTTTATATCACCTAAAACTAATCAGGATGACAAAACAAGTTGAGCTCTGAGTGATTGTCTGTGTGTCCACCTCTAAGTAGAAACTAAGATATCTTGAAGAAATTTAGTAAACATGTTCTTTGCTCCCAAGAGGGTTTGGTATTGAAAGCTGTGGGAGGTGATGTCAAAATTGGACTATGAGTGCCCATCTTGGGGTGAAATGAAGTCGCACATCTAAAAATGTTCACAATCGGGCCATAACTTTTAAAGTTGCCATGTACTTAATATGTGGACTTCAGTGCCGACGGCTGCATATTTAATATAGATCAATCTGTGAGGTATCTTAGTGAAAGTCAGAGAGTATCGTTTTCTACAAATAATATGTCGTGTTGTCAAAAAATGTTTGGTTACACAGTAACTTAGACCTTCCAAACTTTTTCAGTTTAGTGGACAGATGGTGGATAGTTCATCAATGGAATAAAATTTAAATTTAAATTTGGTAAATGTTATCTCTGACAAACGCGAACATCTTGTTGAAGAGAGATAATAAAATTCCATAGTACTATATGTCATGGTTTATAATGTGATTTTGGTTAATAAGATGTCCTTTTATTCTTTCAATTAAGGACTAATAAAATAGGACACTTGTAAGCTTGACTCTATAAGCCGTACAAAGTACAGCGTTCCCACGTGGGGATGATAATACCAAATGAAGTTTTCACTTCCATTTAAGTAAGTAATTCACAAAAAATTTGTAGATTGAAGAATCGAAGCTGGTATTTTATGCAGGAAAAAAATCACTACCATTAGACCAAATACACAGCTATAAATATGTCTTCAGATTGATTGATAGGAGCGAAAGAAGCAATAGCATTTCCCGAAGATCATTTTTAAAAAGAGATTGTCGGCTAATACATATACATACAAATTCCATTTCGCCGTTTTCAATTTGTCCTTCCTTTCTGCAACTAATAATTTCCCTCTATTACAATATTAATATTTTTATTCTCATTCCAGCATCAAAGAACCTAAGTCGGTCGAGTTAATTTAGAATGAACAAAAATTTTTTTCTCATAAAGTCGCCTAATGTTTCGTGAAAGTGTCACAATAAACGTTAATAATTCTTGCACAATATCCACAACAAATTCCACAAAAAATAAAAATAAATTACAAGAAATAAGCCGAAAGCAGAGCAGAATGAGCAAAACGGCCTTGAAGCTAAGCAAGCCGAAACACTTGAAGCTAGCCGAGCGAGCAATTGAGCTCATCGCAAACGTTTGCGGCCAATGTCCATTTCTCGCTTAATTAAGGTCAAATGGCTGTTGGAATTAATCGACGAGGGGCAGCGGGTGCCGACAATAAGCCGAACAACTTGAAAGACGCTTGGCGGCAATTGAATGCGAATAGAGCCGAGGGAGGCGTGCTAATATACTTGTACATCTAAATGTTTAAATGGTGTTATACTATTTGGAATAGTACCCGAAAGCGAGTGTGAGTGTGCTAATGGTGGAGACGTGTTAATGAAGCAATAACACAAGCAGTTAAGTAAATATGCAAATTTAACGAAGCATTCCAATTGTATGGGCTAGCTGACACTTGAAACTGGCTAATAAATACCTATTTGCTTTTATCAACAGGTTGAAGGCAACTTTTTTGCTGTCAAAGGTAAACAAATTTGAGCAGTTACTCTAATCCGGAATTTTTAAATGAAGTCGATATGATATTGCGAAATTTTCTCAATAGCAGAATTTTTGAGATTGTGACCAAATAACATTAGTTTTTCTTCTAGCATTGTTAAGCCATTGTTTTAGTGTTGATATGAAATAATAAATTTCACTTTAAAAATTACACTGTCCAACAAATGAAGACTTTTTGAGTGGAACAGAATAACGACCCCATAATTCTGAAAGAGTATGTTGAGTAGATCATTTTTGTAGAACAAAAATGCCTTTGGCTTCTACCAAATTTGTAATTTACGCAGAAATAGCATGTATCTGATTTGTGATTTTCAGGTTCACTCCATACAATAGGCGCAGAAAATGGCAGCGCCTTAGTACCGCCTTTGTCCAAAGACCACTTTCGCAAGTAGTACATACAGTTTTCGGTATCCAAGCTTCACATAAAAATCGTATTCCAAAAAAAAGAAAATATGGTTCTTCAATTGTAGGGAATATTTTTCTTCTGCTTTGAAGGTGCGTAAAATGTCCACAAATAAAACAAAACCAATCTCTTAATTTGCAAACAGAATCCGCCATGCTTATTTAAACTTTAATTGTTCTTTTTTTATATTAATTTTAGTAAAAATCACACCCTATATGTACTGCTTAGTAAGTCAATTATGCTTAATTTTATCACACCCGATTTGTAAGTCACAGCTGACTAGACGCGAGAACTCAGTGTTTGGCCCGGCCGAACTTGACGACGTTTCACCTCCTTTGTATATGTTGGCGTGTAATTTTTTTATCAATCGTAAAGAGCTTTATTTACAACAATGGTGTCTTTGGTGACCCCCACTGAAATTTTCCGCCAAACATTTTCGTAGAATATTTTAATCCTTAAATGTCCTTTTTTAAAGGATATTTTTTGATTTTCTCGAAAAAAGGGTCAAATTGACCCATAAAGAAACCAGTTAGAGGGTTAAGATCTTCCCCAAAAATAATCTTCATACAATTCCACAATACAACTCTGACCATAAGAATTCTCTCAGACATTAACTTACAATATTTTTTTCATATAGTATAATACTCCCTTCAACCAAAAAATGAAAACTTTGACCCACTGTAAAAAAAAACTCAGACGTGCTGGACCATAAGTTTGTTCTACAAAAATGATCTACTCAAAATACCCTTTCAGAATTATAGGGTCGCTATTCTGTTCCAAAAATGCTGTTGAACAGTGTTATTTAACCTTGTGAAACGATTTCATGGAGGACCGCACCATTGTAACCAAATATTATATTTGTAAGCCTATAGTGTCTCAACTGGTAATGATGTGGTTGACGTACATATGTAGGGTTCTCAATTACGCTGTCAAACATCTATGTACTTTGCAACTTTTACTCAATGTCGTTTTTGCAAAAGATTTAATGCAAGTCTAACAATGATACCCAATATACCTAAACAATATAGCAAAGTGTTGAGTAATTTTATTAGAGCTGTTAAGATTATTGTTAATTTCTTCTGATTAACATCATGCTGGTACTCTGCTGACACTTTGTGTTCTAGAGTTGGACCTTTCATATGCTTGGCAAGCGCTGGTTATTAACCAAAACTTGTACGGCTGAGAGATACTTCGGGCCAATAAGTAACTCAAGAGGTTCTCTGAACTCCTTAGTAAGATTCATTTCGCATCATAGGTTTCTGAATGGGCACTGTCCAATAGGCTTACAAACGGTGTATTACACATCAGTAAAGCAGTATGGCTTATCAGCTGCACTTTTGTCAGACTGAAATAATAATATCCCTGCAGTCACACTATCGGCGAACCTGGCAAAGTGGTTGGAATCCTTTAAAAATTTGTAGTAGGATGAATGTTCTTGGTTGATCTATAAAAGTCAGGCGATCACTCTGGCAGTTTTGGTGTTCTCAGAGGACTAATGTTCAAAGTGGGCTCCTTCGTTTCCTTTTTTGTGAGAAATCAGCATCTATGAACAAATCTAATCTACCTTTAATATCTCTATTGAAAGATACATTTTGTAAGAAGTGGATAGGAACGATATTATCATATCGTATTCGATATATATGGACGCTAAGCTTTCGATTGCCACTACTTTTGGCTCAGAGTTGCACCGTATCAACTCTTCCTCCATTATTATTTCATATTCTAAAGCAAAAGAAGCTTACGGAATGTACCATAAAAGATCTTCTTAAGGAAGATAACGTGGTTGCATCCACTTTTTTATTGATTTTCAAATAGTGAGAATGGGTAAAATTTATCCATTTTGTCATAATCCTGCTCTAAGTGCCATTATCATGATGTCGAAATATACTATATATAAACACTTTAAATTTGCTGCGAAGGTTACTGTTAGACTCAGGAAAACTGTTCACATGCATAGTCCCTCTGATGAACGCGTTGAAATCATTCGTTCCTTCGAGTGCATCTTTGATAATTTGGTCCGAGCCTACCACTGCTCGGGCGGGGTGAAAGAGAGGGAGCAGTAAGCTTCTTGACTTAGTTGGGTATCAGTATATATACTGCTCAAAAGTATATCTGCCATCAGAAACCTGAGAATCCACTTCGATAGCAGAGCAGCAATATTACCTTTGACCTCGCTGTCTTTATATATGTACAAGACTGGTTATGAATTGGGCATTTTATCCTTTGGAGTTGAGGTTAGAAGTTGAAAGTGATGTTAATTGTCAAATCGTCTCGAGGCCTGGTGGAAACATTCTAATCGACTGTCCAGCTTTTGCTAGACTGAAGTCGAAGCACCTTTTTGTCATACCTTCGGAAAGACAACATAACTAGCTCGAATCAATAATCCCTGCCTCAACAAATATGTGATAGACTCAAAGCACTTTATTAATGTATGAAGAATTCTTGGACCATACTAAGGGGTTTGGTATTACAAAGAAGCGGTGCTTCTACGGTCCGCGGAGGTAGTAGCGACCATATAGTACCAAAATCTTATGGCGTAAAATTTCCTTAATTTGGGTTGAAATTCAATTTTTAATGAAAAACCTTTTATCAACTAATTGATATCTTTAATTAAGTTACTGTTCACATAACTTCAAATAAATGTTAGCTGAATGATATACAGGTTCTTATATTTGAGGTTGTGAGTTAAATCATAACATACAATAATTTCCTATCTTTCCTCTTTTCAACAATACTACTTACTTATGTAACTGCTTACTAACCCTGAACCAACCCAAAGGGAAACTCTTAATTCGTCTTCGCCAAACTTTGCTGACGTTGTCAGTCGCGCTGTCGTATTCATTCAATTAATCAGAAGCCAAGTGTAATGTTTATTTTTAGTGCCATCACAGATTGTGATCTTCGCACCAACACGTCGCTGCGCCGGCAGAATTCAAGCCTCATTTTCACCATTTTCACCATTTTCATTACGCTTTTCCGCCGTTTACCGCCGAAATGCCGACACTGTTGCTGGTCATGGTTTTGTGCTCGCTTCGTACGAGGGTGTATATGTGTGTGTGTGGCTAGTTGTGATGTTAAGCCAATGGTTATGAGTTGGTTGTGCAAAGTCAGCGGCGGCAGCAGCCAAAAAAAGGAAATGAAGGCTGACGTTTTTCTTCCTTCCGTCTGTCTGCTAAACGTGTATTATGGCTTGCCGTTATCATTATTGTCAATCTAGCGTAAATGAAATTGATGAAGCCTGGCAGCTGGGCATGTACCGGGAGTGTGTGTGTTCGTTTGCAAGTTTTTGCAAAGGGCAATTGCTATTTCAGCTACACGCTTTGTGAAAACGATTAAATTTCTAATTATTATTGTCAAAAATATAAAAATTTGTATGCCAAATTACTTCACAACGATGTAGGTAACGAAATTTATGTATATATTCTATATGCATATCAGCCGCTAGACAGTTCAGACAACTTTATTTGTTGTGTCTTTAGATATTTACAATTTTTTTATATAAAATAAAAAAAATAAAAATTGTTAACTTTGGCTGCACCGAAGCTGATATATCATTCACAGGTGCATTGCTTTTAGTAACTATGTGTTCAGTTTATATGGATGGCTATGTGCTATAGTAATCCGATCTGAACAATTTTTTCGGAGATTACATTGTTGCCTTAGAAAATAATCTATACCAAATTTCGTGAACATATCTTGTCAAATGCAAAAGTTTTCCATACAAGAACTTGATTCCGATCGTTCAGTTTGTATGGCAGCTATGTGCTATAGTAAGCCGATCTGAACAATTTCTTCGAAGATAACATTGTTGCCTTAGAAAATAATCTATACCAAATTTCGTGAACATATCTTGTCAAATGTGAAAGTTTTCCATACAAGAACTTGATTCCGATTGTTCAGTTTGTATGGCAGCTGTATGTTATAGTTGTTCGATATTGGCAGTTCCGACAAATGAGCAGCTTCTTGAAGAGAAAATGACGTTTGCAACATTTCGAAAGGATATCTTAAAAACTGAGGGACTAGTTCGTATATATATATACAGACAGACAGACGGAAGAACGGACTGACTTACGGACAGACAGACAGATAGACATGGCTAAATCGACTCAGCTCAACATACTGATCATTTATATATATACTTTATAGGGTCTCCGACGATTCTTTCTGGGTTGATGTTCCGAAGCTAAAATACACTTCAGAAGTGCAAAAGATTCCATACAAGGATTTGATCGTTCAGTTTGTATGACAGGAATATGCTATAGTGCTACTCCAGCCAATGAACAGCTTCAAAAAATGCAAAATTTAAGAACGTATTAATATAGCTTGTTTAACAGGTTACACTTCAGATAGCGAGTTCTGATCAGCTATTAGCATTTGTACAATCCTAAGATATTTCTGTTCAACGTTAAATAGTAAAAGGTCCTTAGCTCTTCGCCCTCAGCACCATTCACATTTTTCCTAGTTGTCCCATTGGTATTCACGTGGTAGGCATATTGCTTGGAAAAATATGAAGTCTAATCATATGATCACTTCCTTCCTAAGTGTCCCGCCATTACGAAATCAAGAAGAAAATTCTTTGGACCTCACACATATAGATATTCAAAAGATTTGATATATTCAAGACGCCTTGTCAAGATTTAATATCCAACTCAAGAAGTTTTATTTCTGAGCGACAGAACCAAACGTACGACAGCTTCTTTATCTTTTTCAAACGAAGTAAGATCGATACAGCCAATGGATTAAATACTTGGCTTCATCCAGTTTTGTCCTCATAGCATACGCGTTATTTGTAGGTTAAACAAAGCTATCTTTTAAGATTAAGGTCAGTTACACCTCTCTCTTCTAGCTTAATTAGTTAGAGTTTCTTTTTGACGCACCTAAACGATTTCTTCCTCTTTGCACAGACAGTTGTTCAATGAATTTGTGTGTGGATCCCTTGTCCGAAACGCTATTGAAACTGAATCCGTCCAAGTTTTGAACCATTGTGTCGCGGCGGCTACTCTTTGTGTTTTTTTTGCTTACATACTGACGGGAGATACGTGGAAGACGAAAAGTCGTTGGAGAATGGACAGAAATTAGAGAAGGAGTTTTCTCTAAGGAGCTCGCCCTTAAGCTTAGCTTTAGTCTACCGGACCACTGTATTACAGACAAAAGCGGTAGCCATTGAGGTAGCAGTAGATATACTGCTTCGAAGTGTAGGCCCTTATAGGGACTTGAGCATTAACTACAACAACAGCGGCAGTTCTGGTGCTAGGCACTCTAAATGTGCGCTCGAAGTTAGTCAAGGACTGTCTATCCTCACTAGAAACTACTTTATTATCAGATTGAGTTCGTTCGTGTGGAAGAAAGTGAGGTGGAGATCTCCAGGTGCTCATTCTTGCATTGGACGGAAATTACCACTTACTATGTGGTTTTATAACTCCCGGAGATCTAGAGATATATGTGCTTTGCTTCTACGGGCTTAAGTCCAGTTATTAAATCAAAGTAAAAGTTTTCCACATTTCAGATCTATATCTCAAAAACTTGGGACTACTTCGCGTATATACAGAAGGACAGACGAACAAGGATATAACTAATTTGCTAAATATCTATGTAACTTCAAAGGGTTTAGCGATGGTTCAAAATTAAACTGAGGTCAAAAGATTTCATATTTGCGTCGCTTTTATCTACTCAAATCACCTTAATGAACGAAAAGGGTTATCGCTATGCGTCAATGCACCTTAAGGTGATCAACCATGAACTTTCGCAAAATTCAGAACGAATACTCCCAGGTCGGTGCTCAAGCGAAGGGCAATTGACATTATCTATTAAAGCGCTTAACTCGCCAAACTGCACCGACGAGCGCAATTGCCACAAAGTTTAGCCACTTCACTTCAAATGCGAAGAATTTATGAGCTGTCCCCGTGATAATTCGCAGTCGCATTACATGAATACCAAACCCAAGCGCCCACACAGTCACTCACTTCACTGCGGATGGAGCCATCCGTCGCCTCTTCCACGTGCCGGTCGGGTCGCCAACGCAATAGAGTTGTACATACAAGTTGCACTTACCGTTATTTTGTTGGACGCTGGATTCGCTGGTGTGGCCGCGTTAACCACAGCTGATGATGTTGTTGTTGACGTGAAGTAAGTGGGGGAAGATGCGGATAGCGAAAGCGACGACGCATCAGCAGCATTCATTTTTAATGACTTCTCGTTGCCGCCGACGAAGCTGTCACTCTGCTGCACACCCACGTGTCCGGCCGCTTGTGCGCCAACAGCAACGGCCAGCTGTATTTGGCTGGCAGTAATATTGCCGGTAGCAGTTGTTGTTACCAGCTCAGCAGCACTTGTTGTTGCTTCCGCTGTTGCTGCGGCTGACATTTTCGGTTTCTTTGTCGGCGGCTCGGGGAGTATATCGCTGTCGGCCTCGGCATCATCGTAGATGTTTTCATTGCCGCCAACCAGCCCCCAGTCGGCGCTCAGCTCCAAGTTGCTGCTGTCTCTGCCCGTGTACACTGGTGGCGATGAGCCATATGCACTCGCCGGGGCCGGTTTTCCCGCAAAAATGTCGTGTTGATATTGTGGTGGCTGGTGCTCGCCACCCTTCCGCGTGCCGTGTGTGTGCTGTAGCATTTGTTGTTTGCGCTTTTGTTGTTGCTGTTGCATTAGCAGCTGTAGCTTTTTCTGCTGATGCTTCAAGTGCTGCTGGTGATGTTGATGTTGATGGTGCTGATGCTCCTCGGTGCGGTAGTCGTGATACAACACAGATGGCAAGTTCTCCGGGAAACTGAGAATTTTGCTGGCCGACACCGACGATGACGGCGGGTAGGCATAGTATGCGGCGTGCTCGTGTGCATGTTTGTGTTGGTGTTGTTTTTGCTGTTCGTGTTTTTGTTTCTGCTGCTGTTGGTAGGTCTTCTTCTTCTGCCAGGATTTGGTGGCGTGCGCGTACGGCTTAATGCCACCGTTGACGGTGGAGCTGGAGATGGTTGTGTCCTGTGTTTGTTGTTGTTGCTTGCTTTTACTGCTCTCAGTGAGGTGTTCATGTTTCGGTGCGCTTACATCGAAGGTGTTGCCGTAGGGGCGTGGATCCGGGTATTGTTGTTGCAGCTTCACTGTGTCAACGGTGGGTGGGACTGTCGTGCCTGAAGTACTGCTCAGCGCATTCAATCTGACAGTGGAAGTGTCGTATTGTGGGTTTGCGTGATATTCGGCTGGGATTTGGCTTCCAGGCTTTTTGGCTTTAAATGACAAAAGAGGGAAAGAGTTGAAAGTAAAAGAGGATTAGTAATGCTGAAGCCATCAATTTCACAGTTTATAAATAAATATTAGAAATTTGCTTTATTTCTCAGATGGTTTAGGCTTTGTCTTGATAGATTCTTACAAGGAAAGAGCATACAGCGTTCGGCTTTGTGTCGCAGAAAAGGCGTTTCTCGTCTGGGAAAAATAGCAACTTTCATTAGCAAATCTCTTACTTTAATTAGTAACTTCTTGAAAATTTTTTTTAAAATATTGTTCCAGTTTTGGGTAAACAAAAAATTACGGAACAAAAGACAAAGGAGAAAATAGATAACTGCAAATTTAGTATTCGAAACTTGAGGGGCGAGAAGCACAAAATTCGTTTCTGTGGCAATCACGAGCGCTTTCGGTTGATCATTGAAATATCTGCAGACATTTCTTTGTCTTGCGTAAACAAGTGCAGTTTTTTCTATTGAGAATATACTAAATATAAACAAATAAATTTTTTCGATCCACATTTAAATTAAAAATGGGAAAAGCTACTATTATGAGCTTATTGGAACGTGAAAAAATATACTTCCTTCACTCCCAAGGACCATTCAATCGAAACATTGCCAAAACAGATAAAACGCAGCTCCAGAACCGTGAAGCAATCTGACACCCGTGTTAATGATTGGCGTTCACTTCTCTTTACTCATGAAAAACGTTTTAATTTAGATGACCCTGATGACTTTCAATATCTTTATCACAATTTGCTGAATTATGGAACAATTAGCTTGATTTTTATCTATCAGAAAATGAACGTTGATTGCTTCAGAACATTGTTGGAGCCCGTATTTCCAAAATTAAGTGTTTTTTGTACCACTTCCTTGGATCTTTCAGCAAGACAATGTTCTCATTCATAACGCTCGAGTTGTAAAGTCGTTTATTTTGAGTTAAAACGTTAATGTCATGACCTGGCCACCATTCCCTCCCGATCTTAACGTAATTGAAAATGTTTGGGGCTAGCTAGCACGGAAGGTATACGAAGGTGGAAAGCAATACAAAAGGAAGGAAACATTAACTGTAGCTATTAAACGTGCTTGGAACGAGATTTCCTTGACCTACATAGATTCCCTGTATCAATATATGAAGGACCGGATATATGAAGTTATTACTAACAAAGGAGGCAGTACTCATTATCGAAATTATTTGTTTTATTTCTAATAAATCAAATAACAACACGAACTGAAACTTTAAGTTAAAAAAACATACTTTTCTTTTAAAAAATTTAAAAGCCTAAGTGCGTCTATTCCAATGAGCAAGAAAATTCAAATTTTTTGAGTAGTTTTAAGAAAATGTCTGAAAAACACAATTTTGTTAAGTTTGAAATTTTAAAATATTAAAAAGTCAATGTTTTTGCATGTCAACTTTCTTCAATCATCATTCAAATAATAAATATTAAAATAATTGTAGTAAAAGTAAACGTGTGTCTAATCTAATAGGCAGTAGTGTATTATCGGTTGAGCACTTTGAAATAAACTCCTTCATTTTTAACGTAACCGTTCCTTAAAGTTTCTATATGCCAAGGTTAGGTTAGGTTAAGTTGAAAGCTCGATCCTAACAGGGATTTCATTTGCGCACTCCCATAGAATTGATCATATGTAAGTCGACGAAGCACTTTGAGCAGATAAAAAATTTGTTGAAACGGCTAAAGTCAAGTTCGGCAAAGTCTCCCGGCTCGCCGAAGGTATGACTGTCGATATGTTCCAAACTCTGTCTTTCATAAGCTGAGTAATGCAGGGAGGGGGGCTTGGAAGTTTCCACCCCACCTTCCTCCATTAAACTTTGACAGTTAGCATCCACCTGGATTTTGTTTATGGCAACTAGTTCAGCAGATCTTTTCTTATCTTGGAGGTAAACATCGTTAATCTTTTGGGATGTTTTGAACTTTAGTACCTCACTCAGCTGCGACCATCCTGCCGCAAAGGTATATAGTCATCGTATGAAGTGCTTGAGTTTCGATTCCACCTCAAACGAGGACTTTAATCACTTCATGGATGTATTTTTTTCATTGTATACAATAATGTTTACATTTTTATCAGAACAACGTTTACAAATTATTCGATATTATTATCAAAATAATCTTTCTCCAATCGCAATTTTTCGTGCGCTTTCGCTATTTTATGATCCTAATAATCATCCACCTGTGCTCGCTATTCTTCGAATTATTGACAATTTCGAGCGTACATTTTCTTTACAAATTATTGAAGTGCCAATGAGACAAAGAACATCTCGAAGTAATGACAGTATTGCCGCCGTGCAGGAGAGTGTTGCTGAAGACCACAATTTGTCGATTCCAACACGTTCTCAAGAACTGAGACTATCTCAAACCACAATCAGGCGGATTTGGAGAAAGGTGTTGGGTTTGCATACATATAAAAATGTTCCCACTCAAGAACTGAAGCAGTTGAACCACTGTAAACGTCTTGAATTTGCTGAATTTGAATAACTGGAAAATGATAACGACTTTTTAAGAAAGCCACCTTCTCCGATTAGGCTCACTTAAATCTGATTGGTGCGGTAAATAAACAAAACTGTCTACAAACTATTTATGAACAAGCATTAAATTCACCTAAATTGACAGTTTGGTGTGGTTTTCGGTCTGGTGGAATCATAGGTTCGTACTTCTTTCTAAATGAAGCTGGTGATATCTTTACTATCATTGGAGAGCAGTACAGATCGATGATAACCAACTTTTTATGGCCGCAACCGGAAGAATCTCGACAAAATCTGGCTCCAACAAAACGGGATACGTGCCCACCCCACAACTTATTTTTTGCGCGAAAAGTTAGGAGATCCGATTATTTGAAGAAATTGTGACAATGAATGTCTTCTAAGAAGTTATGATTTAACACCATTAGACTACTTCTTGTGAGGTTAACAATAAATCAGAGGTCTTTAGCGATACTTCTTTAGTAGCAAAATTACTCGAAATTTTTTTTCAACTAACTCTTTCCTGCAAAAGAAGTCGTGTAGGTAAGTGATGTTATAAATTTTAATTGTATTGATGGTATTGACTCCTATTAGTTAATTATTAGTATTATAATTTATGTCAGTCATATTGGAAAACTCTGTATATAGAGCTTGACATAGAGATTGGTTTTGAAGCTGACAAATTTTCCATGCTTTGGAAACGTTAGCTATATACTTAAAAATTTAGAATAATCGGATTTCAAACTCCTTGAGAATTTTTGTGTTTTCAATATTTATTCAGTGTATGCTTTTTAGTAAGTATATTGAATGAACTATGAGTTATTAAATGAAATCATACGTTCGTTCCAATATCAGTTAGATCTACATAACCGAAACGGATACGGAAGGGATATTTTCCCACTAAGGACGATCAACTGGGCAGTATTTCTCAAATTATTAAAAAAAAAAACATTGTAATATCTTCAGAAAGTTGAAAACCAATCACCCTTGCTACTTATATGTCGTCCATTTAGACTTCTTATACGACATCACTTGACACGTTTTCGCACAGTGTGTGTATTTTCTCTTTTTGGGTTACCCTTAAACTTTTCATATCCCTCACTCTATTAAATTTCTTACTGTCGATTGTAAAGCGCATGATATATTAATTTTAAGAATATATGACATATGCTGCTCTCCTAACTGCTAACTGATTCGCCAAAAATAGGCTGCCTTTGAAAGCTTAGTCCAATGAAGTGTGCCTAATCAAGTTAGCCGCTTGAGCGCTTTAGCATAAAAACTCAAATGTAAGCAAAAATACAAAGGGCAACATCGACAAAGCGAAAGTGCGTAAATCAAGAATATAACACGAAATGTAGCTAAATTTATAAGTAACACTGAAAATAAATAAATATCTAGAAAAATGCGGAGACATGCAACACCAGTGACGAAATTATTTTCTCCACTTGAACGACTCCATTCCAACAGTTTCTAGGCCCAGTGTATGCGCGAATACGAAATCGGTCAGTCAATAATTTAAGTGCGTCGCGGATTAAATTTTATTTTCGTCGCATAAAGTTTTTCATAACTCACATAAAGTGGGAAAAGAATGAATAAAGGCACAGAAGAATGTTCACTTGTTGAGCTGTAACTGTATTTCTTTCGTACATTTCGCGCTGCTTTTTGTGCTGTTAACTTGTCAGCTGTCACTGTCAACGTCAACATGTCCGGCAGGCATAGAATACCAGTAAATTACTATGAGTTCTTTCCGATTGCTTGTGTGCGTGGGTGTATGCTTGTGTACTTAAGGCCGTCAAAGCGAAAAGTTAAAAACGCGTGGGCTTTTGGGTGGATATGCAGTCACAAAATAATTAATACAAACACTTTTAATTGAAAAGTAAAAAACCATTAAATTCTCCTTGTTTTATAAAAAAAAATCGCAATTTGCGCAAAAATAATAATACTTGGTGTGTACTTACAACATAGTTCCCACCAGCAAAATATCTCGCCATCCATGCACAGACAAACTTCACAAGGATCAATTCGCGGTACCTGTAAAATATTAAAAAAAATACTATAATTGGTAAGTAGTAATTAAATGGAAAAATTCTAAAATTTTCTCGGCACAAACTTATAGTTGACTTCTCGGATATTAGGCTTAAGTTTTCGAACCCTTAACTTATATTATGAAGGGAAATATTAGCAAACAATGCTTCAGCTTACAATTATTAACTTAGAAGTTTTTTATTTAATTTTTAAATTTATTTTTCACCGGAGACTGCCATACTTTGATTTTAAGGCCTCATATGAGAGTTATCTCCAGGAGAACAGGCAAATTTCATATCTGCTGACGATGCAGGAAACTAAAACGCAATTAACGTGAATGGAAAAATTATCGACGTGACCAATTATTCACTACAAACCAAAGATGTCTATCAATAATCAAATGCAAGATAACGAATCAGATATGTTCCAGAACTATGAACTTATTACATAGGTTTAGAAAAGGTGTGCACAGATTTACCGATACTACAAAAGGGTAATGCCATGCTAACATGCGCTGAAAATGAATCTGCATCTTACAAATAACTAGTTGCAAGCTGAAAGGGAAATAGAAAAAGTTTTCTATTTTCTCTGATCTATCACAAACCCCACAGAATACTTGGAGCCTACAAAGCAACAAACCAATAAATGTCTATAAAAGCGTAACGGATATATGTAGGTAGTTTCATTGAGATCACAGAATAATTGGAGTCTTACGATGAAACTAGATCACAAGAACATAAAGATCTCATGTTAAAGCTTCAATATGACGCCTCTAATGCTAATTGAGCCCGACCTGGCAGCACTCCTACCTAGCTACCTAACTCAATATCTCTCACAAATGTCGCTTTAAAAAAGGAAAATAAATCTTTCTCAGCAGACTTATGTAATTTTTTGTTAAATAAGTATTTTAGAAGGAGGTTTATAATAATTTGGAAAATGTATTTAACAAACACAATCCCTCTGATTAAAATCAAAAAGGATGCTTTTAAACAATCGCTTCTCGGGAGGTAATGAGCGATTAAGAAAAAATTGGGTCCTGAAATCTTCTCTTCAACGACACAAATATGCACTACAAATAGTGCATTTTATATTTGGGATTAGAGAACTAATAAAAAATTTAATAATCGAAATTCGCTTTATGGTTTTTCAAAATATACTCCATTAAGATTTATATA
The DNA here is from genome assembly GCF_016617805.1 of Bactrocera tryoni. Lineage (NCBI taxonomy): Eukaryota > Metazoa > Arthropoda > Insecta > Diptera > Tephritidae > Bactrocera > Bactrocera tryoni. The sequence goes on from NC_052501.1 coordinate 38,979,501, forward strand.
ATTTTGCATGAGTCGAGCCACTTTGCCACACGGATTGAAACTTGCGTTCTGAAGGTATCAACCACCTCTTCAGGTGTGGAAAAACGTTGAAATCTGAGTTTATTTTTTATTTTTTGTACCGGAGGAAAAGAAAGCCATTCGATCCTAAGTCAGGACTATACGGTTGCTAATTCATGATGATAATTTCAGTGCTCAAAAATGCAATTGTTTCAGTTGATGTTTGAGAACTCGCATTATCGTGGTCAAGAGAGATTTGTCTTCGGTGGTTGATTTTCCCAATTTTTGGAAAGAACAGGCAAACAAATAGTTGTGTACCCTCAGAATGCTCTGTACTTTTCTAGCGGCGTTATTGCGATATGTTCAGTTTATCTAAAAAAAGGGCAATCAGTTGCTTTGGGCACTCTTTTTTTGGATTTGAATAATTTTGAAAACCCCATACAGTCGTCTGCTGTTTACTTGCGATCTCGTACGTATAGTATGTATATATTCACGATTCTCGTCAGTCACGTTGTTACAGCCTCTTGTTGAGGGATTGACAAATTATCTGATCCAACGAGTAAAAAGTTTTTCTCCAATGAAATGTTTATGTAATATTGAATGTATGTCCCACTAATGTCTGCAGGTATAGTTGTCTAAATATCACGATAGGTCACATGACGACTTTGAAATATTAATTTGCGCACAGCGTCAATAGATTCCGAACAATAACTGATTTTGAACGACCTTCACGAAATTCGTCTTAGAGTGATGTTCGACCTCGAGTGAGTTCATCATACCATCGTTCATCGTGAGTTCATCATACCAGCTGGAGTTTCACAGCTAAAAATTTCATAAGTTCATTGATACACTGTTACTGAGTTAATCCGTGACGAGTGTGGTAAAAAATAATCGCGCGAAAATGTTTACTATTTAATTTAATTTTTTTTACCGATAAGACTATTTTAAGTTACTGTAAACAACACAAACAGCGGTCGCATGTTGAAACGTTCTGGCTTTGTGTAACATCAAAAATGCCTGACTTTAAGATAAAGTTGCCAGTTGTCAGATTACAGCACTAGTGTTGTCAAAAAAAGTATACCTTTATATTTTCTGCACCGAATAATTTTAATTTTAATATATATGTAGACTCTCTGGTCTTTGGACTCTCTTCGTTGCGTCGACCTTATTCAATGAGCAAACACAAAAGTTGGTTATTGACTACAGAAATCATAATAGTTACTCCCTTTCTCTAAACTCTTAGTCTCTATGTATTATTGAACAGTAATCACTGGGGAGCATAACGATTTCAAGCAAAAAGTGATGTAGTCCTCCAATCGAGGAAATTTTAGGTCTTCAGTCGTATATGTATGTATAGAGTGTACTTTGTGTCGAGTTGAAATAAAAATTCAAAGCTTGCTTATTGATTTGTCTGATCAGTATTACTTCTTTCACCGGCTGGTCGATGATTTTTTAACCACCATGTGTAAGAAAGATTGGCAACTCAATTTTTATTGATACTGGATATCTCAAATAGATCTGGGTGAACCCGACTGTCTTAATTGTTATAAAACAATTGCACTACTATAGACTTTAAGCTTCTCTTCTTTTAATCTAAAGAAGTGGGATCCGTTGTGCTAGTTTACTCGGTTAACACTTTTAGTTTTCATTTTATAAATACTCGATCTCAGTCTCACTAAAGGAATTATCGCAACAGAGTTAAGTACCGCAAGTGGAAGTAGCCACAATAAAGCCCAATCGCCATGCATACATCAGCGTCTAACATGTGTGTGTGAGGGTATAATCACCTGAGTATTACGGTGCGCTCTTGGGAGTATGGGATTAGAGAAAGCAGAACAATGAATTATAGGGCTGTTATGCGCAAGCCGACATATGCCACAGCAGCACGTCAACAGTGAAAAGGTACAACACACCTGTGCTTTGACTTTTTCCTTCGCTTTGTTCGAGTTTACCCGTTACACATTTGTATAAGAACCTTGTAGGAAAATTTCGCAACAGAATTTGTTTCTAGTTTTGAAGTGAATGAAATCCAAAGCATTTCTGACAAGTGATCGTTTTCCCTTAGGGCCCGTTTCTAAAATATTATAAGAATGATACTTACTATACATACAAGCAGTTATAATCTATGTTGAGAACAAATCTTTAAAGTAGCCAACTTATAGTGGGTTTCTCGTCTTTGATTATCCCTACTGGTCCATTACCCAAGTGTTTGACAAAGCCTGCTTGTGCATGTCTGGGCGCTGGCTTAGACTTATGTACTCCAATGTGACTTACCTTTTGACCGTGTGTGTATTTATGGCCATTGTTGTGACACGAAGCCGCACGTTCATGCGGTTGCAAATCATCCACATCCGCATCTGCTTCCGACTCGGTGTCTTCGTCCAGTTCGGAATTGGTCGCACTGTTGCCTATGCCGTTAGCGTGGCTGTCAGCACTTTCGTACCGTTCAGTGGATTTTTCCAACTTCAACATTTGCTCGGACAGCAGACGTGTATCATATTTGGCTTTTGACTGTTCGGTATCCAAGTCGTAGGAGAGTTGGTCGTGATCCTCGAAATACTCGAAGGGTGCTGCAATGGCTGATGAAAAGAAGAAAAAATGAATAAGTGGCACGTATGTGAACGGTAGGTGTGTGGGAAGAAATTTAACCGTTTTTATGTTTGTGTGGTATATTCCTTTATGAGGGTTTTCAAAGCTAAGCAGACATGTTAGGAATTTCGGACGTGCTTATTTTACATTCTCATGCAAAAAATTCTGCCACAGTTTTATTTTATTTATAATTCTGTGTTATTTTACTAATATAAGTAAATGATAACCAAAATTATTAAATAATAAGGAAATGAATTTGTCTGAAGAGAACACAAAGTCGAACAGAACGATGGAAAGCTACGGAACGCCTGCCAAAGTACTAGGGTACAGAACCTATTACCGAAAAATTGGAATTCATATTCCTCCATCGTTTACTTGAATATAACATTCTTGCACGCTACCGCTCAACTGTAAGTTCGATTTTCAAAAGCGCCTAAGATATACTGCTTCATAAGGGATTTTACGCAAATTTTTGGAAACAAGGTTAACAGAAAAAGGCTCTAGAGTTCCCATATTAACCACACATATTCGGTCTAGTCTCGCTGATTGAAAAGTTATAGTCCTATTTCGAAAATAGGCGTTAGATTAAATACGTTCCGAGATCTATTTTTGCATAGTTTTATTCCGATAATTTAGTTGGAGTTTTGTTTGAATAATATTAAATGAAGGAATCAATAAGATTTTAAAATTGTGTTTAATGGGAACTAAGCGCCCATTTTTGCACTTTTTCCTTATTGGTGTAGATACCGCTTATCTTCTTCTTCTTAATTGGCGTAGACACCGCTCACGCGATTATAGCCGAGTTAACAACAGCGCGCCAGTCGTTTCTTCTTTTCGCTACAGGACGGGAATTATGAGTGACTTGTGGAGTTTGGTTTTTGTTCTTCGAGAGAGGGCTTCTCAATTGCCTACTCAGTCCGAAGTAGCACCTGTTGGCAAGAGTTATTCTGCGTCGGATTTCCAGGCTGACATTGTTGGTGGTGTTAATGCTGGTTCCAAGATAGACGAAATTATCTACAACTTCAAAGTTATGACTGTCAACAGTGACGTGAGAGCCAAGTCGCGAGTGCGACGACTGTTTGTTTGATGACAGGAGATATTTCGTCTTTCCCTTGTTCACTGGTAGACCCATTTGTTATGCTTCCTTGTCCAGTCTGGAGAAAGCAGAACTAACGGCGCGGGTGTTGAGGCCGATGATATCAATATCATCGGCATACGCCAGCAGCTGTACTCTTATAAAAGATGGTACCTTCTCTAAGTATTTAGTTCTGCAGCTCGAATTATTTTTTCCAGAAGCAGGTTGAAGAAGTCGCACGATAGGGAGTCGCCTAATCTGAGACCTCGTTTGGTATCGAACGGCTCGGAGAGGTCCTTCCTGATCCTGACGGAGCTTTTGGAGTTACTCAACGTCAGTTTACACAGCCGTATTAATTTAGCGGGGACACCAAATTCAGACATCGCGGCATAAAGGCAGCCCCTTTTCGTGCTGTCGAAAGCAGCTTTGAAATCGACGAAGAGGGTGAATATCTGGTCGGTTGTTGATTTTCCAGGTCTGAAGCCACACTGATAAGGTCCAATCAGTTTGTTGACGGTGGGCTTTAATCTTTCACACAATACGCTCGATAAAACCTTATATGCGATGTTGAGGAGACTAATCCCACGGTAGTTGGCGCAGATTGTGGGGTCACCTTTCTTATGGATTGGGCATAGCACACTTAAATTCCAATCGTTGGGCATGCGTTCGTCCGACCATATTTTACAAAGAAGCTGATGCATGCTCCTTATCAGTTCTTCGCCTCTGTGTTTGAATAGCTCGGCCGGCAATCCAGCGGCTCCCGCCGCTTTGTTGTTCTTCAGGCGGGCAATTGCTATTCGAACTTCTTCATGGTCGGGAAACGGAACGTTTGCTCCATCGTCATCGATTGGGGAATCGGGTTCTCCTTCTCCTGACGTTGTACGTTCACTGCCATTCAGAAGGCTGAGAAGTGTTCCCTCCATAATTTAAGTATGCTCTGGGCATCGGTCACCAGTTCACCTTTGGGGGTTATACAAGAGTATGCTCCGGTCGTGAAACCTTCAGTTAGCCGCCGCATTTTTTCGTAGATTTTTCGAGCATTGCCCCTGTCGGCCAGCTTATCAAGCTCTTCGTACTCATGCATTTCGGCCTCTTTCTTCTTCTGTCTGCAAATGCCTCTCGCTTCCCTCTTCAACTCTCGGTATCTATCCCATCCCGCACGTGTTGTGGTCGATCGTAACGTTGCGAGGCAGACAGTCTGTTTTTTCTTCGCTGCAGCACGGCACTCTTCGTCGTACCAGCTGTTCTTTTGTACGTTCCGAAAACCAATGGTTTCGGTTGCAGCTGTACGTAAGGAATTTGAAATGCCGTCCCACAGTTCCCTTATACCGAGTTGTTGACGAGTGCTCTCAGAGAGCAGGAGTGCAAGCCGAATAGAAAATCGTTCGGCGGTCTGTTGTGATTGCAGCTTGTCGACGTCGAACCTTCCTTGTGTTTGTTGTCGTGCGTTTTTTGCTGCACAGAGGTGGGTGCGAATCTTGGCTGCAACAAGATAGTGGTCCGAGTCGATGTTAGGACCTCGGAGCGCACCCACATCTAAAACACTGGAGACATGTCTTCCGTCTATCACAACATGATCGATCTGGTAGGTAGTTTTTCGATCCGGAGACAGCCAGGTAGCTTGATGAATCTTCTTATGCTGGAATCTAGTACTACAGATAACCATATTTCGGGCCCCGGCGAAGTCAATCAGCCTCAACCCATTTAAGGATGTTTCGTCGTGGAGGCTAAATTTACCGACCGTAGTGCCAAATATACCTTCTTTGCCCACCCTGGCGTTAAAGTCGCCAAGCACGATTTTGACATCGTGGCGGGGGCAGCTCTCATAAGCGCGCTCCAAGCGCTCATAGAAGGCATCTTTGGTCACATCGTCCTTCTCTTCCGTCGGGATTTGTGCGCAAATCAGCGATATGTTGAAGAACCTCGCTTTGATACGGATTGTGGCTAGACGTTCATTCACCGGAGTGTTACTCGGCGACGGAGTCTCTCTCCCACCTCAAATCCTACACCAAACTTGCGCTGCTTTATATGGCCACTGTAGCAAATGTCACAAAGACCTACTCGTCTCTGTCCTTGTCCCGTCCTTCGCATTTCTTGGATGGCGGTGATGTCAGCCTTTATTTTCAGGAGGACATCAACCAGCTGGGCAGTTTAACCTTCCCAACTAAGGCTCCGGACATTCCAGGTGCATGCCCTTAAATCGTAGTCCTTATTTCGTTTGCCGTGGTCGTCATCACTCCCAAGTGAAGGGCGATCAGAGAACTTTCCTCACTTGCGTGAACTTCTACACATGACTCTGGAAAATTCGGAACGCCGTTCAGCTGATGTTGTCATAGTCCATGCCTCTGCACCATATAGCAGGACGGGGATGTTGAGTGACTTATAAGGTTTGGCCTTTGGTCGTCGAGAGAGGACTTTACTTCTCCACGGCCTACTCAGTCCGAAGTAACACTTCTTTGCAAGAGTTATTCTTCGCTGCATTTCGAGGCTGACATTGTTGTTGGTGTTAATGCTGGTTCGAAGATAAGACGCTAAGTTATACACTTTTTTTTAATATTGTACATTCTCTATTCTGGAATTATTTTCTTCAGCAGTAGATTGAAGGAGTCACACGATAGGGAGTGGCCTTGTTTGACACCTCATTTGGTTTCGAACGGCTCCTATCGGAGCTTTTGGTCAACGTCAGTTTACACAGCATGGATACCAAATTCAAACATAACGGCATACAGGTAGATCCTTTTCAAAAGTAGCTTTGAAATCAACGAAGAGGTGGAATGAGCCGATTCCTTTTTCACGAGTCTTTTCCAAGACTTAATGCATAATGTATATCTGGTCATCGTTGATTTTCTAGGCCTAAAGCCACACTGTTAAGGTCCAATCAATTTGTTGACGGTGGGCTTTAATCTTTCACACAATACGCTCGATAGAACCTTACATGCGGTGTTAAGGAGGCTTATCCCACAGTAGTTGGGGCAGATTGTAGGGTCTATCTTTTTGTGGATTAGGCAGAGCACACTTAAGTTCCAATTGTCGGTTATCAGTGCTTTGCCGCCACATTTAAATAGCTACTAGATTTTGCAAGATCAAAAAAAGCTGTTTCAAAAATCTTAAACTTCAGTTTGACTAGTCTAAATATGTGAATATATTAAATATAATCTAATCACTTAAGCATTTTAGTGGGAACATGGTATTAGCTTCAACGTTTTGAAAGATAAGTACACTAAGTAATTTAAGAGACCCCACCCATCCGCAACCCCTTAGCCTGCAAACAATCTTTGTACGACGAGGAAAAAGGATTGCCATAGACCAAATCAAACCAAAACCACTGAAATTGAATTGTATGAAAACGAGGCTTCATCGCACAGTAGCAATATATGATATCTTGGTAAACTGAAAGCAGTCTTTACGATGACACGCCTTTCACGAATAAGGGTGATATGCTCGAAAGGTCTTAAAGTTATGCGAAGAGTAGCGGTTTTCAGCGGAACCGATAACCGATGCGAAAATATTTTCTTGGCAGATACATTTCCAGTCAATTATATAAAGAGTTTTCCATGAGACGCATCTTTAGCTTTAGACTATGTCAAAACTGGCTGATGCAACAGGATCCTCGCTTATTAACGATAAAACTTACTATCCAAAACGACTTTCAGTTTGCAGAATTATCCCAATTGACACACTACACCTAACAGATCTCACACCAAAGACGACAGAAGATAGTAGCCTATTTCATCAGCATCAACAACAGCAGCATCATTGCTTATTTAAAAAAATATCAATAAAACATAGGGTGTTACATTTCGGCACTGAATTCCATGAATTGTAAAAAATGTCGTGTTGAATTTCCGAGTAAATTGACAATAATGCTACGTCTTCATTTTATCATATTGATCACCGTTGTTCGTATTATCTGTGGTAATTAATATGTTGCCTCGCCCAATTTAATTTAAGAACTTTCAGCCAAAACTTCGAAGAATCTATGGAAAAACTCTCCAGATATTATATCATTGGAAAATGATATTTATTGGTCAAATATCCCTTTACCATTTCGTATCTGCTTCAATGGAATTTTTTTTGGGCAACGAAAAGTATGACAACATAAAAAGGGCTTTCGGCATACCACTAGCATAACATAGATGGCAGAAGACTTTGCTTGTTGTAGCTTTACGATACGAGAGCCTGTTCTGTTGGTATGACTTTGTTGGTACGAACTTTCGACGAAAATATGAAATTGGAACTGGCATATAGTGCCGAGTTCATTGAACCCAAATCTAAGTTTAAGGAATTTTTCATAACAATAGGGTAGAACCATCGACAATGAAAAATTTCAATCGCCCTAAAACTGTATTAGAAACGATTTTTAAAGCAAAAATAATTAAAAACGTATAATTTTTTTTTCATGTTATTGTAAAAAGCCGAACAAAAATATAAATTAATGTATTATTTTGATTGTCTTAATTTGGTTGCCAGGGCGTATGAGTAACGTATTTAATTATGACTAAAGCAAGCAATAAAAATTGAATGCTTATAAGTGTATAAGTGTGTTCTCTCTGCATTATTTTCCAAGAATTAGTTGCTTAGCATACTCCCTCGGGCCTTGCATAGAACATGCCACCGACAACGACAACGACAACAACAATCACTGCAATTGAATTACGTGCGTAGTATGGCCTCTGATAAAGAAATAAAATAAAGGAACTTCTTAAATAAATATATTTAAACCGCTTTGCCAACACAATAAAATAATGAGCGTAAAATAAAAAGGCGCAATAAAAAGTGTGTCTGATTTCCATTCCAAACGCGCGTCGTCAGCCAACCGCATCAATACGCCATTTGAAGCGACATCCCTGAGTATATGTGTATGCACGTGTGTGTGCGCATTCAAAGGACATAAAACGCAAGAAAGTCACGTCGCAAAGCGCCCAAAAAAGTATTTGCGCAAACATTTTTTTTCCACCCCCTCCGCATCGCCTGCAGTGCTTGTAGTATTTCATTTTGTTTTATTTCTTTACAATTTACTGGCATTCAGCTGGAGCGAAGCTCTATCGAATACTTTCTATCTATTTTAATGCTTTGCCAACTTTCGTCGATTTTTTGTGCGCTCGAACTTTTTGAATGGGTTAACTGCTTCGCTGGTTGGCAATCTTTCAGCACGTGGGCATAGCGGCGCGGCATTTTGCATGCTTTTTTGACTTTTTATTTGGCGCTGAATCTTTCGTTAAATATTATTACCCTTTTCATGGTTGCTTTTATGTTTTATTGCGTTTGTTGTATTCTTTTTGTGGGTAACAAATGTCGCCGAAACAGGAAAAAAGCACACAAAGTGACAGTTCGGGATTGTCATCTTCGTTGGCTGCTGGAAAATGCGCGGCATGCAAAACGCAAGGCACAGAGGTTGAAACAATAGAAGAGGCCGGGCATTGGCAATACTGGTAATGGCGATGACTTAGCAATAAATCATTCTAATGGTCATGGCGGGCGCTGACAGCTTTTGCGGAGGATGTTTATTTTATTGTATTAATGTCAGTTTGAAGTTGTTCTGCATTTTCTGTTTGAAAAAGTTCAGTTAAAGTCGAAGTACTTGCATAGTTGCTTATGCAAATCGATACTGTTTAAATATGACTGAAATTTATATTCCTGTTTCTTGAAGAGAAGTGTATAAACATGTTTTCTTATGCTAAGGATCTCTGCATCATTTAAATATTTACGTGAAAATTTTTATTTTCTAAATCATGTCTAAATTCAAGAGCCTTTAATAAATAATAAATAACATGTGACTTTCTAAACAGATGATATACTAGAGTAAAATTAGAAAAACCGGGTCAAATCTGGCAAAATATTTATAGTTGGTATCTTATTGTTGATAAACTAAAGTCCATTTTAGTACACTTAGAATTTTGCCTAATGAATCTGTTCTACACTAATGCAGAACATTAGTAGTGTCAATTTTCTGTAGACCGACTTCTGATACAGTTTGCCTCCTGATCCGGATTACATTGTGACAAAGACGCAAAAATATTTTATTATTAAAATAAAAAATGTTTTATTATTCATCAATATTTATTTTGTCGCCTTCAAAGTAATCCCTACCAGATGTAATACTTTTAGCGAAACACTTTTCTTAAGCACTTTGTGGGATGGCCTTCAGCGAATTTTGTTTTATCTGTTCCATTGATTGAAAACCGGTTCCACGGAGCGTAAAAAGTTCTATATTTTGATTTCGATCGATCAGTTGATCAGTTCGAAGAGCGGCCATATGTTATAGTTTTCCAATCATGACAATATGCTCAGAGATTGTAGCGATGCTTTGGGTATTATTATCTGCCAAATTTCGTGAAGATACTTTGTCAAACAAAAAAGCTTTCCATACAAATGTGCAGCTTCTTGGTTAGAAAAGGACGTATGCAGAATTTCAGAATGGTATAACAAAAACTGAGAAGCAGACAAACGGGCATGACTAAATTAACTCGGCTCGCACGCTGATTTATCTATGTATTTTATACGGTTATATGGTTCTGGTTGGTCCCGGTTGTTACCTTTTTCGTAATAAACCTAATATATCCAGTTCAGGGTACGAAAAGGATATCTAGAAAGTCAACATATCTATGTCACACTACTCTTTGTGTTTATTGGCATTACAAAGCGTATCTAATATGGCTAACTAATTCAAATATATTCTTAATATTTTTCTGAAGCTCTCCGGTTAAATATTAGTGAATTTTACAGTCTGTTTAAAGAAGTATTTTTAAAACTAAAAATAAGAAGCTTAACCTGGATTTTTGATAAGAATATTATTAAGAGGTATATTACAATTGGTTTATCATATTGATTGTAGGAATCGTGCTTCACATAACGTGTGTTTTTAGACTTGTGGGTTTCTCTGAAACAATACATTTTTCAAAGTTGGTATTTTTGACAGTTGTTACTTGATTTATACTCTGTTTGGTTTGAAATCCATAATGAACTAACTTATTCGAGCACGTTGGATCATATTGGATAATATGCATCCTCGGAGACACAGTACAGTGCGCTTCGAAAACGCTATTACTGTTATAGAGCAGAGTATCAAAAAAGACTCGAATGAGTTCATCCGCTTTCGTGCATAAATATTGCCGAACGACTGTTAAGTGCATCGCCTGTTCTGTGAATGGGCCCAAAACGAGATGGCCACTCAAAATTTTGTTCAACGATTGAACTTACTTTTTGTTAAATGGGTATGTTCACAAACAAAACCCTCCCATTTGAAGTGTTTGTAATCCAAAAGCCATTGTTGAGACGCCGTTACATCTCCAATAACTCACTGTTTGATGTGATTTAGCAGAGGATATCAATGGTCCATATTTCTTTAAAAATGAAGTAGATCATAATGTTACAGTTAATGGGGAACTCTACAGCGTCATGACTAATGACTTTTTCATGCCGGAATTGGAGGCAATTGTTGTGCATGACTTCTGGTTACAAGACGCCGACTACTTTTTGTGGTGTTATGTGAAGTCGCTTGTCTACGCAATTAAGCCCAAGACGATTGGCGCTTTGGAAGAGAATATTGGCAAACCCTTATCTTTATAATAAAACTAAATTCTTGGACTAAAAGAAACACCATTTAGAAGTATTCACTGCTGGACTAAATACCTATTGCTATAGACATTGCGAATGCCTACTGGTGAACTTTATTTTAGTTATGTCAATACGAGTATACTACAAATATACACATGATCTGTTATATACAAAGATATAATAGACATTTTCACAGACATTGACCTTATGAAGATATTGTTGAAAATGGTGTTTCTGATAGGCCTATCCCAACACACGATTAGAGACGTCACTTACCAAGAACTTGTTTGTTCTTGGGCTGTTAGTTTGTGAACAGGAAAGGTTTCAAACGAACTGACTCAACATACTCATAAAAAGTGACGACCTGAGAATGTGAAGTTCAAATGTAATTAGAGGCCACAGCTCTACAGTTCCAAGGGCACGGACTACTGGCGATTAATTCAATCATGCAGTCAATTGGCGATTTTATTTAATTTATTTTTAGTTTAGTAGTTAAAGTTCATTAAAAGGCTATAACTTATAAAAAAGTTGTAATCCGTTTTGTTTTGGTAGCCGTGTGTTCTTATTTAGCCTGAACAAAGTAAAACTCAGTATGTATTTTTAGTGTAAAAAGAGTCTGCTTGAAACTACAAACCGTGATGCCTTGCTATAAAATAGAAGTCTACTTGAGAAGGGCAATAAGTGTAGATCATAAATATTATAGACATGTTTTATATTAAAGCGCTGCTTTATAACTATTATGTCCAGAAGTCTATAATCAGCAGACTATTTTGAGATCAAATGAAGTGACCTTTCTGGATGACGAATATTGCGAACTAAGGTATTTCTAAACATTTATTAACCAGTGTAAAAGCTAGTAGAACATAAATTTGCAATACATTGGCAGCACCAACTCACTTTTATAATTTTCCAGACATTACTTTTCATTATTCAAAACTCTTCTTAAAGTCAACTATATGCAGACACCTCTATACAGCATAGTAATGAAAATATGTAATACCTCGTTCACATTCCTTCAAACTGTGGAGGCACATAAATCATAAAGCTGCTGTGCATACAAACAAAGGCGAAAAAAATATGAAAAATGCGACAGATAAACAATAAAGTATATGCATACGCGACCAAGTGTGGCTATGTTATGTGGTCATGGCCTTCTATTTAACAGTACAATCACCCAACCCGCAGTGTAACGTCAAACTTATCGCAAAAATGACTGGTTAAGAACTAGTCTAACAAACTAAAATTAATTGAGATAGGAAAGCATTAGACTGGAAACAAATTTCAGATGAGTTGGTTCAGAAATAATAATTAATCTAATAGATAGTCTGAACTGAATTCAGTTTAAAATTCTTTCTAAAAGAGCATTCGCTTAAAATCGGACCGGTTTGAACAGCATCGGACTTAGAAAAAGTTGTGGAAAAGAAGCAAACACTATTTATAGCAGTTAATCAGTAGTGTTCACATCGAACTTAGAGAACCTTAACTAAACATAACTTATAATTGATGATGTAATTAATCATTAAACTAGTCCCCTATATACCTTTTTTGAACCAATATGAAATCGGTATATTTGTGATCAAAATTTGATATCCCAGGGCATCATTTGTTTCCAAGGTAGTCTCAGTTGACTAGTTCGACCTGCGTTTTGAACTAGTTGTAAAGTATATTATCTTACAACTAGTTGTCAAGTAGTTCCTAACTAGTACATGTGACTACCGGTTATCCGTGTGCGTCTGTGTGTTGAAGTCATGTGTTTTATTGCTTTTTCATACAGTTGCCATGTTATTCGCCTTGCATATGAATTGTTATTGTTATTATATTGAGCATTTGTCATTGAAATAAATCGTGAATTGTACGAGTATTTGCATATAAATAATTCCGTTTGATATTTCTCGTATTGAGCTGTAAAATTCAACAATAGCCAAAGCACGCTGAAATTGTTATGTAAGTTTTTCGTGATTTTTACTTCTCTTTTTTAGCGAACTCATGGCAAAGGAAACCCATTTTCTTCTGTTTGCTTGCTTTGCTGCAAAGTAGCGCTTGTAAATAAGAAATAAAAGCAAGGAGCTTTGCATGTTTTGCATGCGGGACTCAAGTGCCCGGTACAAGCTGAAGTGATTTATATATTCATAAGTACATATGTATTTACTTACAACCCTGTATGTGTGATGCTTCAAATGCTACAGTCTCCATGTTACACGCTTGCTTAGTGTTACAGATCCATCCATTTGTGTGTATGTATGCAGATGCTCTTAAGTGGCATATGTTTTTGAGTTTTGCGCTTTTTGCAAAATATTTTCTCAAAGCCATGCTTATTTGTGCTTTGCAAGGCGATTGAATGAAGAATTGTATGAACTTTATTTCTGGAATATATTTTTTCTTATTTAAACAAGATATTGCCGATGTTTCTTCTTTAAAAGCAATTCCTTTTGAGGTATTCCTTTACAGTACAGTCCAATATGCTTATTTATGTTGTTTCTATTATATATTTTGGCATTCTATGAAGAAGCTGAAGTGGCTTACTACCACAAAGTAGTTGTCTTATAAAACTTTACGTACGATATATATATCTTCTCGGACTGGGGGAGAGGAAGAATCAAATCTTTAAGCAGTTACGACACACATACAGCAGTTTTATTGCCTATTAAGCCTTATGTCATCAGATACTGAATGGTTATGTGAGAATGAGTACAATCCTATTTTGATCCAGACTTGGATAATAATAATAGCAGTTGAATATGTTACCAAGGGTTATCCCCGTAAAGTTTTTAATCATCTCACTGCAAGCAAATGGGTTTTTTTATGTTATATATACCATTGAGCTTAACGATTGATGATATCAGAAAATATTCAAACTACGTACTTAATTTTCCGACGATTTATTCATTGAAATCGACTATTCAAATAGATAACAGTTAATTAAGGGATTATTTGCAGTAAGAATTTTCAAAAAATCTATTTATTTTATTTTATTTTCTTAAAGCGCATATATTTAAAAATACACAAAGAAATGTTTTATATAGTTTCCGTGAATATTTTCGAAATAAGAAAAGGCGTTTCAGAGTGCTTGGAAGCGTATCTCAAACTTTAAAGGAGTTTTTCTCAAAATAGTGTTTTCAAAGTCGGTGACCGACGTTACTCGAAAACAGCTAAACCGATTAGTCTCAAATTTTAACACGAGCTTCTTTAATATATTTTTTAGGAATTAAACGAAGATCTTTTCTCACCCAATAAAATTTTTTATAAACGATTTAAGGCCGAGATTTTTGTCAAAAATCGATTTTTTTGAGATACCGCCATTTTGTTAAAAACATTTATTTTGCTTATTCCTTCGATTAATTACTAGAACTAACTTTACTTTAACGAGATCTGTTTGGTTTTTAATTTCAGAGGATCCAGTCCAGAGAAACAGTGGTCACCGCAAAACGTGTTATTTGAGAGGAGCTCCCGCAGAGCAGCTATAGTTCCCTTCCAAGTACATATTTTTGCTAATACTAAGTCCTAAAATACAGTTAAAAAATACCATAGTATGTATACCAATTTTTGGATGAATAAATTTAAAAGTTTTCTCCGAAAAATGCCTTCTAACTATATATGACCCCTTAAAAGTATACAGCTTCGCGGTTTTTAAACCAATTCAGCCGTAAAAACTGTTTGAGAACGAATTTCAAACCCTTAGAAAACAGAAAATTATATTAAGGGAAGTAAATACATTGGCCAGATAAATGTCAAGACCAAGGTTTTAATAAACAAAACATCAATTTCTACGCAAAGAACCTCTGAAGACGCAAAAAATATTAGTTCTGGAATTTCACATGATCACGATCTAGATGCTGTAATTTTTTAGTGGGGTGTTTTTCTTAGTGTTTTCGTATTCTAGAAGTCGTGGTAAAGAATTTAAGCAAACATTTGCAAACTAACATAACAGATTGCACAACCAAGTTTATTTTTAAAGTAAGCATGTAATTTGAAATTTAACTAAGGAAAAATGATTTATTATATTTCAGAAATCATAGTTTCGCTCTCCTTTTAACAGCAACAGCGTTTATGTGCTATTACTTCGTGGTAGTCTAAAAGCCACTGTCATCGGCGAAACACTTCGAACTTGAACAGCGAATTTTGAAAAATGATCTTTTCGCATTTTTGCAACTCTGTACGAATAAATTCATTGTAATAGTTTAACATTACCGTTAAAGCAATTTATCATTGTTATAATTTGTTGAACACAAATAAATTTTTATGCAACCGCACAAATGAAAACTTTGCCGCCGGGAATCACTTTAATGAAACACCAACAAACCAGCGGCGGGAAGGCGGTAAGTCAAGGACTGTGCTAGGGAGAAAAATGAAAAGGGTATCATCATAAATCACGAATCACATTTGGCTCATCAAAAAGCATAAATTTTTATTGTCCTTTTTGATGGTGCCGCCGTACAGCTTAGCCTTCTAGGATAATTTATCATATTTAAAGAAATATTTATTTGAACCTTGAGCAGTTGCAGAGTGCGTTAGCTGAGCAAAAATTGTTATGGTTAATGCATACACGATTTATGTGGTTAAAATGGATTAAAGTAAATATACACTGTTGCATACCGATAATCTACATTCTGAGAATAAACTTTTCTATTCTAAGCAACCAACTAACTATAGTAAGGTTATTACTCACCTTACTTCTAGTCATTTTCTCTCTTCTGTCTATTTATGAAGATGCTCACGTTGGCTACGTGCTCACCGGGACTATTTTTGTCGCCCAAACCGGCTTTTGTAAACGAGAAAAGACGAAGAGTGCAACGCTTTGAAGTTTTGTTTGGAGCGGTATACATGAAGTGCACAAGAATTTGAGAATGTGATATGAAAGAAAATGTAGAAAAGTTCGTGTGTCACCAAACGAAGTTCCATTAACTCAAAATTTGTCAATTACATTCTCTAATCGAATATCTCTCTCACTCTATAACAAGGCAGCTACAACAAAAAAAATTTATCCTCTTTAAACGTAAGCATTGCAAATGTTAATCATCAATAAAGTTAGTTTAGCAAAACAGGTAATTTGAATTACCTCATATTTTTCGGAAGGTTGTGTTAGCACTTACATATATAATTTATACTTCTAGTGGCTTAACTGAGCCGAGCGTAGTCCCATTGAATGGAGGAATCTACAACCTTTGCTAAAGTTTCCTTTACTACAAGTTTTATTTATTCCAATAATCAATCAATTGTTTGAAAATCAATTTCCGCCTTTCTCTAGACTTTTGCCACATATTTAAAGAAATTGTTGGGTTTGTGCCGAACTACTCCATCAGTCATATTATACATATAGTACATTCAAATATATCCAGAGTTACAGACTTAAACTCGATTGTGTCGGCTTTTAATAACATGAACAGAGTCTCTTTTGGTACTGCTGTTACTGGAAAAGGAAACGAGCTGTCGCAACTTTGCATTAGTTGTAAATTAAACCTCCGCCTTAGTTCATTCAGGACGCCAAAACTAACTTTTAATCTACTTTTACTTCTGTCACACATATTTCCAATCAATTAGCGGAACAAAATCTTTATTTTTATCATTCTAGAGGAGCGTAGTTGTAAAGAAAACAGGCGTCCAGATTTCCAATGAATTTAAAAATGAGTGCTATCTTTTAGAAAAAACGTGATCAGTCTTTACCGCTTGTCCAGGGAAGCAATAAAATGCTCTTCATTATACCACATACTGAAAGCTGGTTTCATGACATTATCTACCACCGAAGCTTTTTCCGTCCATATACCTAGCATTCGAGTATACTTGTATATGTATATATTCATTTGTATAATTGCAGAATTTAGATATTTAAAATACATATTGGAAAGAGCTAAGCTCGAGTGCAATCGAACATTTTATACTCTTGCAACTTGCATCAAAGCCAGAGAAATACTTTAAGGTGTAAAACGTAGACTAGAGGATCGGAATCTAAAGAATTTTATATATATAGTACGTATACACTATTCAGCATAAGATTTGTTAGATGCACCTCACTTACAATCATCAATCATATGGAGTAAATCCTGAATTTAGTTAAAAGGGGCTAAGTCAAGTTTTTGCCCAATCGTATCTATCAAAGATGTACTGTTATGCATATTCTGTAACTTGCATTGAGATTACTCAAATATTGGCTGATATATCTAGCATAAAGTCAACTGGAAGTTCGAAAATCTTTATTTTAGGTATATGGGGGCTCAGGGAAGTATTGACCTGATTCAGCCCATTTCTGATAAACAAAATTACTATTGTCAGGAAAGGATTCTCTCTGAATTTGAAAAGCATAACTCACACATTGACCGATATTTTCGGTCAAAAGTCAACTGTAGAAACTGGGGTCCGCATATTCGGTAAGTAGGGTCTTGTACCGTTTTAGCTGGATTTGGGCAATTTTGGGTAAAAAGAATGCATACTTTAAAGAACTTTTATTCCGTTTTTATAATTATGAAATCCTTGTAGTCCGGTTCCGCCCATTTTCACAATGTGACAACGGAATATAAGAATTCTACGAACTAAATTCAAAGATAATAATACGAAACGGTTTGTCGGGTCTCGAGATACGTGATATCATGAAAATGTAAGCGATGCCAAGCCTATCATCAAATTGTCATATCGGCTCCCTTAAACCCCTCTCATACCATCTCGGAGGTAAAATTTAATCTCTCTGGCATTACCGTTACATGGGGAGTATGTGGGATTGTCTTGCAATTTCATTTATTTTCACACTATCTGTAGGATATAATATTTGCACTAGGTACCTGTAAGTTTGGTTGTTGCAGCTGTAGTAGTTAAGGAGCTGTGTGCATTAAACTCACGCTTTTTTGTTAATTTTTTGTCCACAGGTACGCCTTGCTACTGCGAACCACTGTGCCAAGTTGTTTGGTCTAGTGCTTAGTTATGGCACTTTATAGGTTTTCGGTTAATGGCGATTTATGGGCGTGGCAGTGATCCGATTACGCCTATCTACGAACTCGAAACTTTTTTGTACTAAGAAACCTGCATATCAAGTTTCATCAGGATATCTTAATTTTTACACAAGTTATTGTTTGCATTGATGGATGGACGGACTGACAGACAGTCACCCGGATTTCAACTCGTATTTTTCATCCTGATCATTTATTTATATGTAACTCAATAAAACTATCATACTCTCTAGCAACTGGTTGCAAGAGTATAAAAATCTCTTGAAGAATTCGTGGCCGTGAAAATGTATACTACTTTAAGAACATACTTTTTTTACTAAAATTGCAGAATTATGATCGCGTTTTATAATTTGTGTTAGGCATATGGAAATTCCCATAGTCCTTGGAGGCCTCTTGAGGAAGGAAACTACGAAGATTGTACCAGTAGCCACCATTTGTCGACCTTAATTTTTTGGACATTCGAATTTCCTTTCTATTTTCCTTACCTTTAGGAGAAATTGAAGACCATAGACTGGTCTAACAAAATAACTTTTGGTTGATTGCAAGAATCGAGTGAAATGATTGAAACAACTATAAAATAAAATGTGAGAATTATGCAAAAATTAAACTTAATTATGTACATATTAGGGTCTCCGATTCATTCCAAGTGCAGTTTTTTTTTATAAAGTGGGCACCAGAAGTTTCAATTTTGACTATAAAAAATGATTTATTTTTAATTTAAACTGTGGTTTGATTTTGGTTTGATTTTAAGCTTCCTATATACATATATATATTTTGTATGGAATGTTTAGATCTTTTGCGTATATAGTATATAGATTTTTCTCCAAAGAAAATAAATTAATAAATTTGAAAAGATGATTTTCTAAAACAAAATTTTCCGGTT
This sequence comes from Bactrocera tryoni, assembly GCF_016617805.1. Lineage (NCBI taxonomy): Eukaryota > Metazoa > Arthropoda > Insecta > Diptera > Tephritidae > Bactrocera > Bactrocera tryoni. The sequence goes on from NC_052501.1 coordinate 38,998,537, forward strand.
TTTCTAAAAACATTATTTAAAAGTTATACGCAGTTAAAATTATGCATCAAATATACTGTACTCTAGTAGTACACCGTGTCGTATGAGCAACATATAATGTAGAAAATCAACTCTGACCTGAGCAGGTCCTTTGATGTATATTTTAAATTGAGTATAACTTTTAAATTAATGTTTTTGTCAAAAAAATCATTAAAACCTTTTTTGTAGGGCGGAAAGTTTTGTATTAGAATATTTCTTTATCAAAGTTGTAAATTTATTTGCTTAATGTGAAATATAAAAAAATCCCATGCTACATAAATGGGAAATCAATTATGATTTATACACGGTTGAAATTGAAAATGAAGAACTTATTCACATTGAATCTTTAGTTTTAAACTAAAATCAAAATTTCAGGATGCTTTTGCCTCAAATTAACTGGGAAAATAACGAGTACCCTAATACATAGTATTGTACATAATTCTCGATATTTGAAATATGAACAAGTTTACCAAACTTTTAAATTTTAGTGCTTCAAATACATGTGAGCTTTCATCAGAACTTGCAACTGCACATATCTTTTCATTTACTTATATGCATACACTTGTATTTATGTACATATATCTCGGGAATATGGCTATGTCTTCATGTATGTAAAAAGCCTCTACTTACCGGCTGTGGCGGCGGGCAATTGTATGCGCTCCAGCAGACAGAACGCGCAGCAGATCCAAATGCAAATAATCCGCAGAAACTTCAACATGTTGCTAATGCTCGAGGTTCACTTAACGTCACAGGAAGACAAGACGGCAAATTCCAGACAAAAACTTGTGTTTTTCCCGCTACTCGCTCGCTATATTTCCTGGTTATTATTATAGCTTTTGCTGGCTCTGCTCTGTGTGGCGGCTTTGGTTGCTGTCTCAGCGGCGCTTGCCGTGGCTGCTTCTATTATGGTTGCTGTTATTGCTATTGTTGTTGTTGTAACACATGTATTCGGGTCTTAAACTGACAGCTCTTTTGTTGATTGTGCATGCGTGTGAATGTGCGTCGCCGGTGCTTTTCGTGGCATTGCCCGTTTTGTAACTGTAGTTATTTCTTTATTGTTATTGTTGCTTGGGTTTTTGTTGCCACTTCGTTAAGATGGCGAAGTAGGTGGCGAGTGACGCTTTCACATGTGTGTGTTTAGAATGAATTTTCACACTTTTTCACACCAGCGCTCTCAATGGCTCTTCCACTTTACACTTTACGCTTTTCATTTAACTTTTTTCCGAAAAGAGATTTCTTTTTTTGTTTATTGTTTATGTTTTTACACCAGCATCACTTCAGACATTATTTATTTTTCTATTCTTGCTGCTCGCATTCGCTCGTTGGCTGCCGCTTTTTGTTATCACTTCTCTTGAAAGAGTAAACTTTTTTGCTTATTTTATTGTATGCCTGCTCTTTATGTTTACAGTTATTTTTGTTGCCACTTGTACTGTGCTGCACCTAAAAATATACACACGTATGAGTTTGTGAAAATTACGAAATCGCACGTTCCTTCCCTTGTTTGGTTACTCAAAAGTTTTTGCACAAACCAACATGTGTGTGTGTTGTTGGTGCCTTTTTGAAGTTCACTGACATTTCTTTGTGCGGAACTCCCACTTTTTTATAATTTCGTGAAATTTCACTGCCATTACATAACATCAAATGCAGGATTATTCAAGCGAGTAGTGAATACGTAACATAAAATAAAGGAGAAAGAATTTGCTTGCGGTACAGCTCGAGATGCGTCTCCTTCGAAAGACCGCTACAAAGCACGTCCTTGACATCTACGGTATTGAAAGAGGAAGTTTGAATATACCTTAACTCGAATAGTATACCAAGTTTATCAGCTTAGACTAGGATGGACAGGAATATTGAAATCCGGACCCACACTAAACAACATTAGTTAAACCCAACAATTTGTTCTCGAGATAAGAAGAAACACAACTTTATGTATATGTAATGAACTAACAACAAAGCAATTCGAATGAGCCATCGCGTTCCAGACGCCGACCGGACATTCTCCTGTTAAGTTTTCTTTTATCATTCCCTCCAAAATTTGCATAAAGTTTAAAAACAAAATATGTATTTGTTGTAACTGATGTTGTGTTGGTCGAGCTTTGGCGTTAGCTCACCAGACTGAGATCATTGACTTGAAGTAGACCCACCAAAATAGTCTAGCGCAGTCAAATCAAGTCACCGTGGAAATTGGGCCAATTGGCATGCAAACGAAGCTGCAGTCTCTTCGGAATTATTCGCTATCGAGATATCAAGTATCTTCCATTTTTAAATACAGCTGAACCTAATCACCGTAATTCACAAAAAATAAAATCGAGTTAGAGGGGCTTAGAGGTATTGAAGAAATTTGTATGAATTTTGACTTCGATTGCCAATACAAGAGTTCCAGTTATTGAAAACTTTGAGTTCTGGAAGTTCAACAGAATATTTGTTTACTTTCAAAGCTGACTTAACAGATATCCTCTCGAAAACTCTATACTCCTAAAATTGTTCTACTACTGGTTCGACTTTGTCCGTGCTCGAAGCATACCATCTGTTTAAATTTGACTCGAACTCAGAAAAAATTATTACAAATCTCTATTATCGTTTTCAAAATAGGCTACTGAATCACGTGTTATAAGTATGAGCTGTAATGGCTTTCCCTGCCTTCGATGAGTTTGGGTTTTTTCGGTTAGATTACGAACAGTTTCGACATTGTCATAATTATAACTTTAAATCTCTCGATGTCGCTTTTGAAAAAAAATTAATCCTTTTAGTTTGAGCATAGCATTGACACGTTTTTTTTTGTACCGCAAACATTAATAAAAAAAGGTTCTGAGTCGGTTGAGTCGGTTTATAAGGGATGTTGAGATACTCTAATGCCAATTCGCAAATCCTAAAGCAGTGTTTCTTTAACTTTTTCGGTGTTATGGTCATTAACGGATACCAATGAACCACTCGCATGAGGAAAGTTATCGATGACTTCAAGACCTTTACTTAATGTTCGTGATGAAGTAGATTTTTTTTCATGACAAGAATCGTGAAACAAGTTTTTCGCGTCTTTGCCACTGGTCGTAGCAAAATATCCTGCTTGAAAACACTTTTTGAAGAAGCATATACAGATGCCTGGGTAACTCCTTACAAAATATTTATATGGAAGTTCAAAAATAAATTTCCGCAACTAAAGAACTCATCGTTTATGGGGAAGTCGTCGACTACTTCTACTTCCAGATAGATGACCTCCGGCTCAAAAATGGCCTGCGTCAATGGTTTGCTACAACGAGTTTAGAGTTGGCTGAGCAGAAAACGGAAGTCTCGCTCATATGTATTTACAAGGAAGGTGGAAAAAGGCTATCACTCACCATAGGGGAAGGCGACATTACTTAACAGCTGCAGCTGAAGTATCTTCGAGTAATATTGATCTCCAAAATAAAATTTAAGGAACACATGGCGTATACTTCGGGCAAAACAAACCGAATTTATTATGGTCAATCTAGAATGATAGCTAGTAGGGGCTACGTGCGTCATAGCTGGCGAGCTTTGATAGCAAAAGCAATGAGTTCCGTAACATTGTACGCAGCAACAATATGAATACAGGCAGTAGACAAAAAACCATGTGCTAAACAAAGGCTCTTTGGTTTACGAGTATCAAGTGCTTTCCGAACGATATCATCGATCGTCGCCCTTGAAGTCCTTGTTAGTATGCCGCCCATTGACATCCAGGGAAACGAAACTTGCGTGATTGGACCAGCTATCTGAGCCATCTGTAGGCATGAAAAAAGGAGAGAACCAAAAGCATCACATTGAAGCAGCAACGGTAACAAACTTCAACCATGGTGGACCCACAGCCTAATTCCAGACATCCATTTGTGGGTAGATAGACAGCATGTGGATCTAGACTCCCACCTAACCCAAATACTGGGTGGACATGGATGCTTTAGAAGATATCTGTTCCGATTTCATTACGGCCTTAGTCCCTGCTGTCCGACGTGTGCATTGATGACTCTGAGCACATATCTTTTCAATGCCCTCGTTTTTCAAATGTAAGGGAAAAGTTAAAAGCGGTAGTTTTTCGGTGGAAAATTTGACAGCACTCATGTCAGCCCTCTGGTAAATGCAAAGCTGTCAGCGAAGCGTCAGCTCTAATTATGAGAAAAGTAAGCCATATGTATGCAGTATATGTATTAAGCGTCAGTCAGACCGAATAAGCAGTACTTAATCCGATGGTGATATATATAAGTTTAAAGTTTTGCACTTTCAATAAAATTCTGTTACTTTCAATTTAAATACCCAAATGATGGAAACCAAAACTGAACTCGATTCATTATTGTGTCACATTTTTTCGCATTTTTTGTTGCTTTCCATTTTGCTCAAAGTTCCTTTCCAATTGGGCGACCAGTCCACTATGAACAATGAAATTCAGTAGAACGAAACAATATTCAAACATTTGAATAGTTTTCAACAATTTTGTGTGAGCATGCATTACTGTGTTGTTGCTTGCTTGGAGAGCAACTAAAACTCAATGATGGACATGTATATTTTCACAACGTTCCATGGTACATAATATACTGCTAATTTGAACATAGTATCTAGCAATATTTTGGTAAACTTGGCATTAATTAATAATTTTGTTTTAGAAAACCTGCGCTTGTTTTTGTGATTCTTCAAACAATCGAGCACATGCCCAGCATAGTCGAATATTATATAGATTCCAGTAATTTTAAAGAAGTATCTCTTCATTGAACGAATATCGATATATAAAATTGTAAGAAATATTTCATATGAACCTTAAGCAACAGAACGGTCAGAAGCTCAATTTAATCTAGTCTAGTGTGAGCTCAAAATGATAATTTCAGAAAAATACAGTTAATGAAATCTTAATTGTCGTGTTTTGGTTTTAGTAAATAATTGATTGCCTTTTTCTAAATCGTTATACCAAAGATGATTTACTTTTGCAATTAGCGGTTATATCCACTTGTAATTTTGAATAAAATCGAAATATTTGTTTTTTTTACATATTTTGAATGTATACATTCGAGAATATTGTCTGTAAATTTCAAAGTAATCCGGTAAAGAGTTTCGGAGTAATAAGCGTATTTCAAAAGACGTCTCCGAGCGTTTGAAAGTAGACGGAACCATAACCCGAATTAGCAGTGTGCTTTAAATGCGTTCTTCTCGAAACGTTGTTATCAAAGTCGGTGAGAAATATTTCGCCGAAACGGCTGACCGATTGATTTGAAATTTATACAGAATTTTCTTAGATACATTTGCCAGGTATAGTCCAGCCATTATACTAAGTTCACCTCGGAACTCGATATACCCATTTATTTGTCCGTAAATACTTGTATATTGACACCCTAAAGTTGTCTTAAAACCTACATATGGTAGGTACACCCTACATATAAATGGGTATATCGAATTCCGAGATTCTTACCTATTTTAAGCTTAAATGACTGGACTAGTAATGATGGAAGTAATAAAGTTTCTGGTAAGATTTCGATTTTTTAAGTCGCTTTAAAGTGTAAATTTTCAAGCAAAAACAATTTTTTTTATTGGGAAGTCGCCATTTTGCCTATAATGAAAATGTTGACTATTTCTTCGATCATTTCCTGTATTTATCTATCATTGGTTTTTTTTTATTTCAGATAATTTGGATCAGAGATATCTTCCTCACCGCCAAACATAATTTTGTGAAGGACTTTCAGGAGATCTTCTACAGACACGACGGATCACAATATATTTATTAAAAAAATATGAATTCTTAGAATACGTTAAATTCGTTAAATGTTGATATATTTTAGGTATACGTAGAGTCAATAAAAAGCTTCTCCAGAAAAAATTAAGAAAAAACGAACTTTCGAACGTACTAGTGCATATAACCCCTTAATTATAGATGTCTAAACTAATGTTCTTTATATCTAAGATAGAAATATCGATTACTGCAATGTGTTAACCGCTAGATGCACAAATGTTAATATTGAGACAAAAAGGTACCCGCAAATTGTAAATTCAACGCAAAATATTTAATTATTGACCAATATTTGTTTTGTCGCCTTCTGACTAATTCTCCCTCCAGATGTAAAACACTTATGCCAACGATTTTTCTAGTCCACAACATAGTTTTCATAAGCACCTTTTGGGAAGGCCTTCAGCTCTTTCAGCGAATTTTGTTTTATCTCTTCGATCGACTGAAAACGTGTTCCACGGGGTGGCAATTTCAGTTTGGGGAACAAGAAAAAATTTTACGGATTACGGAACACGGTAATTGATCGATGGTATTCATAGCGCTTTTGCCTTCAAATTCGGTCACAATCGTGGCTCAATGCGATGATGCATTGTCCTCGTGTAAAATCCATGAATTGTTCTTCCACAATTCCGGCCTTTTCCGACGGATGTTCTCAAGCAAACGCCTCATTACGAACAAATAGTACTCCATTTTGACCGGCTGTGCCTACGGAATAAATTCACAATGCATCGTTTTTTCCCTCCCTTCCGATGATTGTTGACTTGTTTGCATATCAAACTCATAAACCCATGTCTCATCGGCGGTTGTAATGCTACAAAATCATTCGAATGGACTCGCGAGAGACACGACTCGAGTTCTCTTACCATTTTTGTAACACTTTTCTGACGATTTTCAAGCACGATAACCTTCGCTTT